>NW_015634013.1:824494-868914 GCF_001515625.1 Sinocyclocheilus rhinocerous | reverse complement strand
TGTGTGTTTTAGATCATGTTCCTCTCAGACTGAGTGGAGGGGAGGGCCGGTGCTCTGGGAGGCTGGAGGTGTATCATAACGCTGTGTGGGGCTCAGTCTGTGATGATCAGTGGGACATCAGCGATGCTCAGGTGGTCTGCAGGCAGCTGGGTTGTGGAGCAGCACTGAGGGCTGATGGGAATTCAGTCTTTGGTGCTGGTGAAGGTGTTGTGTGGCTGAACAGAGTCGAGTGCAGAGGGAATGAGATTCACCTGTGGGACTGTCCTCTCTCCCTGAAAAACCACACTGACTGCTCCCACAAAGAGCACGCTGGACTCACCTGTGCAGGTTACAGCAAACACTGAGGAATAATATTCATTTTTAGATAATGTTAGAGTGTATATGTGTGTTAAAAAAATTTGTATGAATTGTATCTACTTATTTTTTTACATTGCCAGATTTGTCAGTGTCCACTACTCCTGCCACAACAACATCAGCTTCTCCTCCAGTTTCTCCTCCAGTGCGCTCAACATCAGTCTCTCCTCCAGCAGCGTCTCTCTCCGTCCCCCCAGTGCTTGTGATTGTTCTGGGAGTTGTGCTCTTACTGCTCTTAGTGCCACTGCTTATACTGATTCAGCAGAACAGAGTGATGAGGAGAGGTAGGAGAGATCCAGAGACTGTCATATTGTGTCTTATTCAGTGTGTGATCAGTCATGTGTTGTGAACTGACAGCAGGTTTGTCTGTCTACACTCACAGCTCTCTCTAAGAGGAGACACAGGACGACGACTGAGGCCGTTTATGAGGAGATTCAGCACAGACACAATCACTTCACTCAGAGGGGTGAGACATGAGCCATCAATCTCATTTAATAGCATTAATAAGAGTCTGTCAGAGTTGATGTTCATCTATTATTAGTCCTGTTAAACCTCCTGCTTCAAACCACAGAATTCCTGACAGAAAACCACAGAGCTGCAGGTGCATGTTTATGAGTGTGTCTACCTGTGTATATTTATGGAAGGCAGTGAAGAACGGGTTCATGTGAGGTTACGTGTGTTTGCTAATAGGCCCAACAAAAAAACATGGCATTTCTGTTTCTGATGCTTTTGTGTGTGTGTTGTCACTAACACAGTGCTACATGATCCAAAGGAAATGAGGATTCAGTTACAGTTACATGTTTCTGACGGTTCTACTCTTCTTTAACAGGGAGTCTCATCTCTGAAGAAATGCATTCTGGGTATGAAGATGCTGATGACCTTCTCTCAGGTTAGAGAGCTAAAATATAATTAAATAATACCTAAAATAAATAATGGTCAGACTCCAATAAATTTGAAAATTTCAAAAAAATTAAAATGTAATTCACACTTATAAAATCACACATATAAAATTTAATTCTATCACTAAATTAAATATTTGACCAATGACTCTGTTGAGGCTGTTCATAATACTAAAGCTTTTATCTTATTAAAAACGTTTAAGACTGTATATTATAATAATGCCAACAATGCCAGGTTAAGACCTGCAACAGCACAGTTTACATTTTGTGTCCAAAAATATTCCACAAACACCCAAATATATGACACGTTTTGATGCAGAAGAGATGAAGGAAATCACGCCAGGCTACTATGATGATGTCATCACTGATGGACTGAAACCAGATCGTAAAACAGGTGTCACATCACTTTTATATACATACATATGTATTTTTCTTTTCTTTTTTTATGATAAATTTGTAGAAGACACACCTGAGAGCTATGATTATGTCATGACAGGTGGACAGAACTCTAATATTAATGTATTTCTACTTTTTTATCTGTGTTTGTTTAACATAATATCTTTAAAATGATACTCAGTACTGATATGATAACATTTGTTTTGTTTATATTTTCATGTATGTGTAGTGGACTCACCGGAGCATTATGATGATGTCATAATTATTGGACAGAACTTTAAATGTGTAACAGGTGAGTCACACAGAACTGCTTTTTATCATCACCTGCTGTTTTATATATATCATTATGTTATATAATGAACATGTATTTAAACCATTAATGAATCATCATAGGTTTATCAGGTTTAATCTAATAGTCTCAGACAGTCATGAGGAGAAAGAGATCAATGACGCAAGCTGTTACACATTACAATGTGAGGTTTTATTTCACGTGTATCAGAGGGAGATCAGGAGGAGTATGATTATGTGAAGAACAGCAATGAAGATGAGAGAAACATGCTGGGTTGGTTATTGTTACCCTTTTACATAATCTACTTTCAATCATATTTATCATTTAAACCCAATTTAAACTAAATAATGATGTAATTATAATAATGAAAATGAATTTGCTTTTGTTTTTTGTTTTTAAAAACAGACTATGATGATGTGGGAAACTAAATAATGATGTAATTATAATAATGAAAATGAATTTGCTTTTGTTTTTAAAAACAGACTATGATGATGTGGAGGAGTAGTCAAATAAAGTGGGAGGAGCCATATGACTGAGGAGACTGTGTTTATGAAGTCATATTACAGTTACTGGTTCTACTGGGAGTTTCTTATATTGCTACTAATGCATCAATGCCTTCTGTTTTTGTTATTTTAATATTTTTTATTAAAGTTTACATGCTTTATCAACAAATTTTAGTATTTGTTTTTTAGTATTTTTAAATTTTGATATCAATGCTTTTCAACTAATAAACAAAATATACCATTCATTCATCATGTCACAAAAATATTTTTAAAAGAACGGTTAGAAGAAAGGAGAAATTATGCAAAATTCTATAAATGTTTAAGGAAGTACTTGTAGGCAGTTCAGCTTCTGACAGCATTTTATAGCTAAATATAATAATAAAATATAGATCTACCACTAATTAGATATTATAAAGCATCACGTTTTTTCATAAACTTGAATTAACTCAAGTAAAACATAATTTAATATTTTGTTTACAAGAAACATTAATGTGAAGGACAAAGGTATGCACATCCTTGTGGTAAAAAAAAAAAAAACTCACCTAAACTGCAGAGTTTATTGTGTGATGGTCTATTTTAACTTTAAAATGCTTTAAACAACTTTAAACAGTCTCATTTTATGGTTGATACTGAATTATTTGCGCTGAGCTTGAATCTTTTGCAGCAAAAGCTCCATATGCAGATTGAGGTTGGGCTGACCTTTCTTGGTTTTTCTTTTCAACAACTGATATGTGGCCATTTTCTTCTCATATTTTTTCAGAGCCTCCTCTCGCTGAGCTTTGTCTTTCAAAAATTCCTACACAGACACGCATAATAAAGCATGCATCAGTCACTTGCCAAAGAATGTAAAGGATGATTAAAATGTGTATGTTTACATGACATAACGAGTCTTCTTTAATGACATCACAAAGGAGATTCATTAGGAAATTGAAAACTGTACAATTCCATCAAACTGATGGGCTTAAGAAGTGCATTTGCGCACTGAGTATACATTTGCCAGTTTTTATTTCCTCACCTCTCGTTTTCTTGCACGTTCCTCATTTATCCTTTCATATTCTTGCCTTGTTTTCTGATACGACGACATTTTCTGCTTCCTTTGGATGAATGAAGTCTTATGGGAGCTGATGACACAAATCAGAAATCAGGAATGTGGCTGTGTGTGTGTGTGTGTGTATGTGTATATATATATATACATATATATATATTTTTACTACTAGCTGTTACTGTACCTGTCAGACTCTGCTGGTTCATTAGCTGAATCAGGGACGGTAGTTTGGTAAATCGTTGTGTTTGAGATGTGTTTCTCAGTGAAAGGTGAATCCAACACCATTTTTAGTTCATCGTCTGCCTCCTGTCTCTTCATCTACTGCTTTCCCTTTACATCTTTTCTTCTTTTTTTCTTGTTCTTCTTCATCTAGTCGTTCTTTTTCAGCCAGGTATAGATGCCTCAGATGCTCGGCATATTCCTCCTCTAACTGGATTGGTGATGGTTGCATTTTCTTCCTTTCCTTTCTGAGAAGTTTGTTATATTCATGTTTTATTTTCTCCTTCCTTTTGAAGGCAAATCCCTGACCTGAGAAAGAATGAGAGGGAGATGAGATTCAAACAGTACACATTCTACATTTAGTCCTAGTTAACTATTTGTTGTGTGTATATTGGTCGATGTCATGACGCTCGTTTTTTTTCTGGATCTATTACGTTGATCAAAAATATGTTGCGGCAATTTATATAAGAAAAATACGTAAGTTCACTTTTTTTTTGTGTAACATGATATAAACGTTTTCAAAAATGTAACCAACGTTAAAACAACGATGTATAAGAACTAGGCACGTGCGTTTTACACAGATTTTTTCTCATTTCGGACGTCTTTATTTTTCATTGACCCTTATGTCAGATTTGTTTATTAATTGTGAACTTTCTACATCTAAAATACATTTTCTTAAATATTATTTTTTTAAGTGGCTATGTTTAAAGTGAACTACTTACCCTCTTTTAAACTACCGTCAAAAACTTTGTTCTCTGGAACCCATTTTCTTTTCGTTTTAGCGTTGTGTGTTAAACCACCATGTGCAAATTTGTTATTGAAGTATTTTCCTTTAATCGGACCTTTAGTTTTTGCGTTTTGTTTTAAATGTGCCATGTTTCACGTTAACTTAACATCTGCTAATATGTGGACAAAACGGTTGTTTGTTTCTCGTGTAAAGACGCACAATAATGACGTAAGGATGGTCGCAAGGCATTACTAATCAAAATAAACGCCATTTGTGTGAGGGCAACATATTCGATTCGTCCATTTAAAAAAACGCAACTGGTACACTCAACATGGCCGCGCAGTCGGTCCCTCAGAGGAATCATATCCTGATTTGACTACTTACGTCTTAAATACTGTGTCAACAGCTGCTGCTCTCAAACACTACTTTTGGTTTCTGCAATGCCTCAAAGAAGTTGGTGGACATATCAGCCCTGCTGAGGGTAGCGAAAGCCCACTGTTTACAGGGTTTGGGGGTCTGTATGCAGCTGGAAGATCTGATGCAGAATCTGAGACTGATGACTGGAGACACTATAGCAGGTAACTGCAGTCAGATCAGAAGCACTGAAAATCACATTTACATTCCACTGGATCTTTATTGTGATTATTATGCATGTCATATTCAGGTTATTAGAAGGTCATATTTCATGCATTGTCTGTAATTCCCATAGGAGAGTCATCAGACAAAGTAGTTGCACCGGATGAGTTTATGAATTGTAAGAAGGCCCATGAGGTGCAGGCGATGTCTGAGGTTGTGGCTAGTTTAGCCAAATGCTGCCAAGTCAAACAGGTAGAAATGTAATTAAAAACAAACTGAATTGGGTCTTTTTGATCATCTGTTTCTGCTTCTCAGGTGATAGACGTGGGTTCAGGGAAAGGCTACCTGTGCTCCTATCTGTCCATGCGGTTTAACCTACAGGTGTTCGGGATCAACTCCTCCAGCACCAACACACATGGAGCTCAGGAAAGAAACAGGAAACTGAATAAGTTCTCCAATGCTTATCAGAACACACCGAACAAAGCCACTTGAAAGCAAACTTTGGACACTGAGGATGAGAGTATACAACACAGCAAAAACTTTGAAAACAGTGATGGCATCAAAAACTTTATTACTGAGGAAAAGGAAAGCTTTGAGGCTCGAGCGGATACCAGTGCTTTATCAAAACAAGTCACCAATGATTTATCTGCTTCAAATAATGCTGCAGAATGTCCATTAGACCTGAATGATTCAGATTCAGGATGCAGCTTCCTCAGTAGGCTGTCTCTGGACGTCATAGAGGATGTCTCTCCCCGCGTCCACCCCAGCCAGCTGAGCCTGGAGGAAAGGGAGAAGAGGAAGAGTGAGAATCTGGAGAGGAAAGCTCGAGAAGGAAGGAGGAACATCAGAGACAACAGCCTGTTTTCCCCTCTGACCTCATATGTCACTGCAGAAACTGAGCTCAAGATGCTGATCACAGAGCTGGAGGTGAAGGGATGATGGTTTTGTCCAAGGGAGAATAAATAAAGAAATAATAATAATAATAATTGTTAATCTTCTTCTTCTTATTATTATTTTAATTTATTTAACAAATTATTTAATTCATTGTTTAAAAATAATAATTATTATTTATTCACTATGAAATAATTAGTAATACATTTTAGAATTATTTTGAGAAAAGTAGTGCAAATATGTCAAATAAGTAATGTTTAAATAAATAAATGCTAATAATTATAATAATAATTCTAAAATAATAATTCTAAAATTCTAATTCTAATTCTAAAATAAAGTACCAGGGCAGAAAATGTGTGTACAAAATGTACAACAGTATGGTTTTATAAAATCAGTCATTTAATTCATTGTTAAATAATAATAATTATAATAATAATTTAAAATGTTTAAGTAAATTTTGTTAAAATAATGATAACAATAGTAGTAGTAGTAGTAATAATAATAATAATAATTTATTATTCATTGTGAAATAAATAACAAGGGGAGATAATAAATAACAACAATGAAAACAACATTAATAATAATAGTAATTACTGTATTATTATTATTATTATTAAAATGTAATTGTAATAATAATTTTAATGACTACTACTACTACTAATATTTTAATATATAAACATTATTGGCATTATTGTTATAATTAAAGTTATACTAATTATCATCATTATAATTAATGAATGAATTAAAGAATTTTACATTGTTGTTTTTTATAATATCATATCATCATATAATATCGTGCTTAAAATACAAAGTGGGTGCTGAAGATGTATTTTCTATTCTATTTGAAGCATTACTTTTTTTCTCGTAAATGCACTGTGAATTAATTTCATATGACATTCTCTCAGGATTAAATAATTGATGTATACTAAACTCATATAATAGCACTATGCTGCAATAGTTGTCCAGCTGTTGGCTCTGATTATAGAGCTGAAGTTGTACCATTGCTATTACAGCTCAGCGAGACGCCTGCGATTATCCTAATCATGTTAATTAGGTGAAATTGAGCTCAAGAATGGAGAGGGACTTGGATGTGTCCATAGCAAATTATTTATGATCAATGAGAGATGGCAAACGGTCTGTGTTGATTTCACTAAATTACCCCATTTTTTTTTTCTTTCTCCCTTTCTCTTTTCTCTGGCTGGTACCCAGGATGCAGTTCTGGTTGGGCTGCATACGTGTGGAGATTTGGCCCCCAGCACTCTGAGGATGTTCAGGGCCAAACAGGAGCTGCGCGCCGTTTGCAGTGTGGGCTGCTGCTATCATCTGCTCTCTGAAGAGTTTGATCAGGACAGACAGAGTAAGAACACTTCATACATTATTACTAAAAATGTTACTAAAAACATTATTATAATATTAATTATTACTCAATAATGGATTAAATGAACACATAACAATTATAATAATTGGAACAATATAATATACAATATATAATGTAATATAATTTAGTAATATAGTAAATATAATTACTGCAACAATGATAAATGTATTATTCATTATAAAATTGTTAATAATACATTTTTATAACATAATAATCAAAATTGTTATTATTATTTTATCTGTTATTTTATAATAAATAATTGTTTTATAATAAATAATAAATCGTTTTTTTATTAAATAAATTACTTAATTGTTTATTATTATTATTATTGTTGTTATTTTAAGTTTACTAGTCTAGGATGTTCAGGGCCAAACAGGAGCTGCGCGCCGTTTGCAGTGTGGGCTGCTGCTATCATCTGCTCTCTGAAGAGTTTGATCAGGACAGACAGAGTAAGAACACTTCCTGTCTGTACACACACACACACACACACACACACACACACGTGGACAGATCAGTCTCAATCAGAATAGTTGAGCAAGTCTTCAAACAAGTCAAGCTGTGTGGAATTGTATTTCTCTGTATAATATTTTTTCCGGCAATGTGCATCCCTGTACCAATACATGGTTAAAAAAATAAAATAATAATAATAATAGTAAAAGCAATAACGTATTATTATTATTATTAAAATGTTATTATTTTATAATGAATATTTTTTCTTGATTGTTTAGTAAACAAATACATTATTTAATAATAATAATAATAAATAATTGTTTTATAATAAATAATAAATCGTTTTTTTATTAAATAAATTACTTAATTGTTTATTATTATTATTATTGTTGTTATTTTAAGTTTACTAGTCTCCAAAATAACCCCATTAGGCCCCACTAACTTTTATTGTGTGGACAAAAAGCACTGACACTTTTTTCAGATTATGTTCATAGAGTATACAGGTTTGGAACAACATGAGAATAAGTAAATGATGACACAATTTTCATTTTTAGGCGGACTTTCTAACTTGGTGTTAGTTTTAAGAGAGCATGTGGTTTCTGTCTGCCTCTTAGACACGTTCTCTTAGAGCAGACAGTGCAGAAAGGATTGAAGTGCCTATAAAATCTGATATTTTGATCACATAATTACTGTGTTATGAAGCACAGCAGGACTACAATAATATCTCATTGTCTTTTAAAGCCTGGTGATCACATCACAGACCCTCGATTGCTGGAGGGACAGAGCTAAAGCGCATGAAGTGTGTGCAAAAGCTGGACTGACATCACAAACACTCTTCCCTTCAACAGACTGTCTGTTTGATCTCACAAACTCAAGAAGAGTCAGTACAACATGTGGCGTTTTCAGCCTGATGATGTCAGTGTTTTCAGGGCTTCAGCGGCTCGCTTTACAAGCACATTTGTTCTGAAGAAGAAACAAAATGTAATGAAACAAATGCAGTTTCATTTGTGTCTTTTAGTCTCAAAACCCCTGTACGATTACAGCATGCTGTGCGTTTAAAGGTGAAGTGTGTCATTTTTGTGCTACTCGCACCAAGATTTTGCATAGAATTTCACGTGCATGAGCAGAATTTATTGCTATGATCTTTTCATTTTGACAGCGTAATACTTTTCCACAAGATCTCTTCTCAGGCTCTGCATTTGCTGACACAATTCAGAAGAGCCCAGGCAATGTAACCTACTTAAACAGAAAACAGGAAGTCCCGCCCACCAACATCATTAGTTAAGCAGTCGCTTATTCATAGTGCATTAAATTTGTATTTTCATCAGAAAAAAAAAACCACACTTCAGTTTTAAATTTTTGTATTATCAAACGTGAACTGAAGACTCTTCAGTTTAACATCCCACAGCAACTGGTCGCCTCAAGACAGCGTTAAAGTTCACTCGCAATGAGTCAAACGTTTTATAATGAAATCACTGATATTGTTTTGTACACTGTCCCTCTCTCAGGCATTTTTTATGCACAGCTCATTCTGTATCACACACACATTTTTCAGGCCTGTGCTGGACTCTGGATCCTGTTCAGTTTGGCATGGTTTAGATTAGCATGATAGCTGGAGTAAACAGTGTTTATCTGCACCGTGAATAGGCCTCGAACTGCAGTGTGGGTCTTGTTTGAATGGCATGTGTTCAACAGGTTCTCATCCACAAAATGTTTAGTGTTTAGTTTAAAATGCAATAAAAAGTTTGGGTTGTTAAGATTTTTTATGTTTTTGAGAAGTCTTTTATGCTCACCAAGGGTGCTTTTATTTGATTAAAATACAATAAAAAACAGTAAAACTGTGAAATATTATTACGATTTCAAATAACAGTTTTATATTTTAATATATTTTAAAATTTAATTTATTCCTGTGATGCAAAGCTGAATTTTCAGCATCTTCAGTGTCACAAGTTCCTTCAGAAATCACTAATATACTGAATTGCTGCTCTAGAAACATTTATTATTATTATCAAAGTTGAAAACGGTTGGAAAACATTTTTTTAACAAGATTCTTTGATGAAAAAAAAGTTCAAAAGAATAGCATTTATTTGAAATAGACATCTTTTATAACATTATAAATGTCTTTACTATCATCTTTGATCAATTTTAATGCATCCTTGCTGACTACAAGTGTAATTTCTTTTTAAAAGATCTTCTGACCCCGAACATTTGAACAGTATTTGATGTTAAAACTTAAGCTGTGTAGTTTTTCATCTGTGTTGTTTTGTGGTTGTTGCTCAGGGTGTGTTGATTGTGTGTGTGGTTTCCCTATGAGTCAGTATCTGAAGGCTCAGGCGTGTTTCTGTGGTCGAAATGCCAGGATGTCAGCATGTCTCGTAAGTCTGCCTCACACGTCACAAATAACATCACATTGCCCACGCATCTTCAACCACATCCTTTGCTTATTAGCTGATGCATGTTGCATCAGGTTTTAACTATAAATAGATAATATTTTAGGTGTTATTTTTTAAAACATAATGCCATTAAACTGAAGGCGACTATCAAACCATGAAAATGTGTGTTTAGTTATCACTACTTTTTCAATACAAGCTTGTTTCCAGCAGATTTGGCTGATGTTGGCTTTTTATTCCTCTCTCAGGCTCTGGAGAGAGTGTCTGCTGGAGGAGGGGTGAGTATTTGATTGTGTCATGTATCATATCAATATTCATTTTTCGATTAAAAACTCATTTCCCCTGCAGGATTTGCATATAAAGACTGCAGTCTCATGCGACCGAGTCTGTTTGCACAGCTGATTGTAATGTGTTGGTCAAGCTTGAATGCCAGAATGCACAGCATATGCGCCTATGCATATTTATCTGATTCAATTAGACGCACTGTGTATTTTAATTTGATTTGTCCTCTTTTAAAAATGATTGAAAGTACAGAGGTGAAGCAGTCGGCATGAACAAACTCTTTCTGTCTTCTGCATGTCTGATTGTTTGGATGACATAATTGTCATGGAAAATATGACATAATCTGTTTTCAAAGTTGCCACAAATGGTACAAACATTTCAAATGAAGTAATTAAAAATGTAAATAAGTAAGCAAACATAACCAAGTAAGCATGTGTTGTATAAGTAAGCAAAATCAGCTTTGAAATGAAACAAAATAATTTGGATTGTGGTTAACTGGGTTTCTTCTCTGTTACAGCTGCCTATGGAGTCACTTTTTTATCGGGCGGTTCTTCATGTTATTTTACGAGATCACTACGATTGCTTTGAAAGGTATTTATAGTAATTGTTGCCACAGCAAATCTTCATGGCCTAAAGAAACATAACCAAATACTGGAGGTTTGGCAGTAAATTCTACTTAAGTAAAATATGTATATAAAATTGAAAATGATTTTATTTTACTCTGTCTATCTCTCTCTCTGTATATATATATATATATATAAAAGTGAAGTGACGTGACATGTGGCCAAGTATGGTTACCCATACTATATATTTTTTCAATATAAATGAATTAGTATATAAAGTGTAATTTCTTATTTAATATGTTTTAGTAATATTATGTATGTATATATATATATATATATATATTTATTAAATACACATATACACATATAAAATGTACATTTTATTTAATGTTTTTTATTTAGTAATATTTATTATGTATTTTTATATTTCTGTATATTTTTAGTCAATATAAATACATTAAATTAGTACATAAAAAGATTTTTTTTATTTAATGTTTTTTTTAGTATTGCGTGTGTGTATTGTTAATCATTAAGTCTATATCTCTTGTTCTCTTTAGCTATATGTGATTATTTTTTATTACAAAATATTTAATATTTATAAGTGTGTGTATATATAATTTAAAATCATTAAGTCTGCATCTTTTGTTCTGTCCATCATATGCACCATTGCACCATCATATAAAGTACGTAATAGATTTTGTGTCATGCTGGATTTGTTTTGTTACTGTGCCACATGATCTATTAATTTTAGTAGTTCAGTAGCTCAGGCTGTTTTATGGCTTTTAGATACATGTAGATATCTGGGAAAACTACTAATTGTAGTAGTTGCAGTAAATTATAGTTTACTACAAAACCAAAAAAGTCCTGTCTTTGAAAAACAGTCTGTAAAAGCGGAAACACACACACCCCGGACCCCCTGATGAGTGACTCTCAGTCGGAAACACACGCGATAACAAATATTGAGCTCCCACACTGGCGCCGTTCCTCTCCAAAAGACCAGGATCAGATATCTCATGGACAGCACTCTCACCACATCATCTGCTCATTAGACAGAAAACAACCGCCTGTCTTTGTTTTAGTCGCCGGAGAGCTTTAGTAAACTAGAAGAGAGAATAAAGAGGCTGCAGATTCCCTCTGGTCCTTCCTTCCTTTTTGCGGAGGATGAGAAATGTTTATTGAGATACTTGATCGTGGCTGCAGAGAGCAGATCTGATTCAGTGCTGACTGATGCTCGTGACTCAAACCCTAAAGCCCTGTTTTCAGGTTTAATAAGCTTCTGTGAGTCAAAGCCAAACCAACAGGTTACGGTAATGGGCAAGTCAACAAGGAGTACAAAGTTCACCCTCTACATGTGACTTACTGTCTGTACATTTAGTTTTTAAACTACATTAAAAACAGTTGTGTTAGTTTGTTTTTGTTATGATACATTTTTGAAGTATTTGATGGGTATTTTATGTTCTATTGACAGTGAGAAACGTGTTGGGAAGGTGTACTCCAAAGCCTCGTCGTTTGTGGACTATGTCAGACAAGCACTTAGGAAGCTGGATCTGGATGACACCAAAGTAATAACCAAAAGTTCTCACATTACATTTAATGCTTTTTTCAGTCAGCCCACATGCATCTGAATTACACCACAATGAAGCTAATGAGATGAAATATGGGAACAGACAGCAAGAGACCATTAAAAAGGCTTCACCAGGCCTAGGGCAAATCTGCAGCATTCTGTAGAACAAAATATACTGTATATATTTTATATAAATATATTATATAATATTTACATTTTTAATCATTTAAATTACTTTTAATATTGATTGGTTTATTTGAGTCCTGTAATAACAAAGCTGAATTATATGAAGTCTTCCAAGTCACGTGATATTTTAGAAATAATTTTAATATGATGATTTGGTAATATTTTGCTAATATATGTTTGTGTGTGTGTGTTACTAGTCAAAAGTACAGATTATGTAATAGATGTATTTTAATATATTAAATATATTTATTTGTAATATATTTTTCATTTAATATAAAATCTTGTTTTTGAAATTAAAACGCTTTTATTTTATTTTGCAATATAATATTAGTAAAACAACAGTAATGATAACAATAATTGTTATAATTCTGTTAAACAGTACAAAATATGTTTTATTAATATATAATATGACATTCATGTATAAATATTGTATAAAATAATGTAATATTTTAATAACTTTTTATTTTGCAATATATGTGTATTTGTGAGTAAATTACATTTTTACTAGTCTAAAGTACAGATTATCTAAATATATATAAAATATATATATTATATAAAATATATTTAAATAAATATTTACTTTAATATATTTTATTTATTTACTATAAAATACTATTTTTTTTATCTAAAACTTTTATAAAAACACCATTCCTGCTTCTAATGATTTTTCCTTCTCTAACAACACTACATCCATTTATCATGGTACCACTTGACCAGAACAAAGCCAGCTCTGCCATTATTTTTGGAAACAAATAGACGCCATTAGTGTGTCTCTGTGGAGATAAGCATGGCTACACATTGACACTGCAGCTTGAACTTCACTGAATTTGTTGGTGCCAGTCTAATGCTTCTCCAATAAGAGTCCGTTGACCAGTCACATATGTTTCCCTCATGAATTCATCTTCCAGCGGATGTATTGTGCCATATCCTGTTCTGTCTAAATCACAGAAAGGAAAAGCTTCAGGATAATGATATGATGCACTCCAAAACATCTCTCTCCGTGACAGAAATAGCAAAGCGATGGGAAACCAGCTTACTCACTCCCTTATTTCCTGAAATGTAGCTTTTTTCTTTGCATGCAAAGGAGGCTGAGGAAATGCTTCTCTATCGTCACCAAGAATGTCCAGCTCCACTTTGAACAAAACAAAGTTCATTTTTAGTACATCATCAAAAAAAACATAAGAATTTGTTTTCTTCTCCTAAAGCAGAAACAGTCGACTGATTTGTTTGCTTGGGAGGAGAATCATTTTTCACTTCACAAAACAGCTGCTGTCCCCTGAAGTTTTGTGGTCAACAACCATGGTGTGTTTCACCGACTTAATGACTTCAGGATATAAATAACACATTTACCAAAGATGTGAGATGGCAAGAAAATTATAACATTTGTTGACCTCTTAGGGTTGGTTCAGACAAAACGTGTTTTTGCATTAATCTGCTGCTTTTAATTCGGTTATGTAGATGTGTTTGACTGGTGTAGAATGGAAAAAAATAGTGTTTTTTTAAAAGTTGAACTTCTTAACTTGTGCGCCATGTTTTTGAATGATGTGTTAAGACGCAAAAGACACAAGGCATGAGTGCAACAAAAACATCTTTCTAGTGCATTATTATCTAAAAAAACAATGGGAAAGCAGCGCAATGGAGTGAAAAATTCGTGTGAATGGCTTCTTGGGACCAGTTTACACCGAAGAACGGTTTTGTGAAACGTAGGTCAGTGGAATGTGAAAAAAGCAAGGTGTCATTTTGAAAAAAATTGTATCAACCCTATCTCATGAGAAAACGTAGCTATTTTACAAGGTGGTGATTGCATATACATTTGTGCAATATGATTTTTTGTTTTTGTATTTGAGACTAAGAATTCATACACCAAAACATAAAATAGTTACAAATTGCTATGAGAAAATGTATTTTAACTTAAGCAACGTGTTTTCAGAATGCAGTGTCATGCACTGTTTTAACAAGGTGGTAATTTCGTATGAATTTGCACAATGTGATTCGTACAGAACATCAGTGGGGCAAAAGCAGATCATATAAAAACGTACGAAGATTGTACGAATTCATACAAATAATTCACTAAAATGTAAAAGTGTTACAAATTGCTATGAGAAAACTTTTAACTTGAGCGACATGTTTTTACAATGCAGTGTCGGGCGCTACTTATGAGGTGGTAATTTTGTGTGAATTTGTACAGAAAAGTGTGATTTAAAAAAAAAAAAACAGCGTAAAATGTACAGCCCTAAACCTAACTGTCAGTATGACTTAAGCAAATCGTATGAAAATGCAAACATTATGCACATATTTGTACAAATTATCAACCAATTTGCCAAAACATGAAATAATTACGAATTACCGTATTTTTGAATTTGAGTGCCACGTTGCAAGGTGCAGTGTTTAAATATGGCGGCCGTGTGCTTTTAAAAAATGATTTAAAAAAGCAGTGCAGTGGAGTACAAAACTGCATTCCATGTGAACGGCCTCTTATGCCATTTCTTTATGCTTCGTCTTGCTTTTTTAAACGCAAGTACGCATTTTATGTGAACGCCCCCTTAAATTCAACTTTAGTGTGAAAGATTATACGTTGAATTTTTACTCCCAGAATGGGACTTTTCTTTGCTGTTTTAGCTATGTTGACATCCAGGCCCTGGCAGGTCTTGTGTGAGAATGAGATGAAAAGGGAAACGAAGGGAAAAGTCAATGGGGAGCCATTTAAGCTTCCGGTCAGTGGAGGAAGCAGGGAGGGACAAGATGAAGAGGGAAATGATGGGAAAAGTCAATGGGTGCCAGAGTAGCTTCCGGTCAGCGGAGGAAACAGGGAGGAACCGCACAATACTCCTTATCAGGCATCGGCACTTTAATAGGGAACTGCATGGGAAAAGAAGAAGGAGAGGGGAGAGTGAGAGCGAAGGGAATTGGAAGGAAAGAGAGGTGCGATTTATCTTTTCATCAGCGATTCAAAGGGACTAAACAGGATGCACAGATGGAAAATATTCTGTTATTATGTCTCTCTCTTTCAATCTCGTCTCTATTTCTCCCTCACACGCAAACATATGCCAATCTCATCTACAATGACGCATGATGAGCTCCATCTGAAAATAATCAGCTTCTTTTTTGCCTCACTGTCTGAAGTGTTAACAGCATTTTAGGGAACAAATTCATGTCTGGCCGAAAGACGTACATGAATAAAATGTCTTCAAGTTCTTTTATTTCACTCTCTCACTGTATGCTCTGTGCATCATGGGCCTCAATTCAAATTTGATTGTAAAAGTCAGTGATATATATATTTTTTTAAGTTGTGGATGAAAATGTAAACAAGTTCTCATAATGCGTTTTCTATCACAAATTGGATGGCGATGTTTCAGATTAAAATGTTTTGCCCTGAAAACATTTTCCTATAATATTCTGACTGTCTTTATTGAGTTGGGCTGCATGGAAAATATAACAAAATCACTCATTAGACAAGCAGTATTTTACTAATAAACATGGCAAATTTCTAATATATAAACATATGGAGTCTTTATGCCAGAACTAAGACACTTGTTTTATCAGTTTAATTAATGCAGCTGTTCAATATTCTGTGGATTCTCTGCAGTGAATGGATGCCGTCAGAATGAGAGTTCAAACTGCTGATAAGAATGTAACAGAAACATAAGAAACATGACAATAATCCATAAGCAATCCACAAGACTCTAGTCAATCTATTAATGTCTTGCAAAGTGAAAAGCTGCATGTTTATAACACAAACAAATCCATCATTATGAAGTTTTTAACTTCAAACTGTTGCTTCCGGCTTTCTTACAAACATGCAGGATGTCCCTGGGGTTGAGTACATTTTAGGCAGATTTTCATTTTTGGGTGAACTACTCCTTTAACCGATTTGTGGAATTATGTTATGGAAAAACCAAAGAGGTGTTTGTAATAATATTTTGTCTATATCAGATCATTGTTGATATTATTGTTTGTTTAAAAGCATTGCAGTTCAAACACAGGCCTGACATGAAACATGAAAATGTCAAATACCAGTTTTTGTAATCAAAAAGAGAGGATGAAGAACAAAACAAACATAGGAATAACAATGCCAAGTCAAGACTTCAATCAGTTTCCATCTGAAATGTTCTTTTAATCAGCATAAAACATAAGTTTGGTGCTATTTATTATTTTAATACAATTGATCCCAGTGTGTTTTTGTGCTGGTCTAAATCAAGCAGGTGCTATTTTGGAGCCGGAGTGTTCCAGACTGTGGCACTGCCCATCATGACATCATGTTTCCTGTTTGATATTTATCAGCTGTGATGAAAAAGTCTTTCTTAAATAAAAAAAATGAATAAAATAAAAATAGAATTATTGATACAACAGGAACTCTGAAAAAGAAAACGAGACACATCTTATAGTATTCATCAGACTTGTTTTTCATTCAAAGGTGAATAAAGATTTAAAACTTTGACACTAAAATTTATTAATATTGCTAAGAATATCATGCATTTTGTATTTAATTTTTTATTGTATTATTTATTTAATTGTATTATTTGCATTTTAAAAATGTCCTTAGAAACTACCCTAACACACCTGCAATCAGTTACAAACCATTTTTTTGTAATCTATTGTGATTATAATTTTGTGAAATTTTTTGTTTTTGTTTTTAATTGTATACTTTTCAGATTGACATCTATTCCATCTGACTGTTTGTATCCACAGCAGAATGCAGCACTGATAAGGTCAGAGCTCGTGCTGATCCCTGAAAACAGCAGTTGTCCTCCCAGTGGGGTTGACGGTCAAGGGTCAACAGCTTGAGGTCAGCGGGGTGGAACAGGAGTGGAGTGACTACACTGGGGTACAAATGATCTCTCGCGCTTGTTCCTGTGTTTGACTCATGCAGATTCACACATGCACTGAACAGGTTTTGCCCCAGCTGCTCCTCAGTGGGGATTTTCAGAGATCCACATGCAAAAAGCACAACTCGCCGCAGGGTGCAAAAATCTACAAATCTACACTTCCTTCAAAGCAGATTATTATTAGGGGGGAAAGCAAACAAACAACAACAAGACTTTTTTGCTTGCAATTCTGAGAATAAAAGTCTGAATTGTGAAATATAAAGGCGGAGTTGCTAGAAGAACGTTTTTTTTCCTTCTGTGGCAGGAAAGAGAGAAAAAAAACAATTGAAAGATGTGAACAGAATTCTGAGGGAAAAAAATCAGAATTGCGACATATAGCCTATAAGGGATGTAAATTCAGAATTGAGAAAAGAAAAGTCAAAATTCTGATTTTATATTTTGCAATACTGACTTTTTTTTACTCTCAGAATTGGGGAATCAAAGTACGAATTGTGAGATATAAACTCAGATTTACAAGAAAAAAAGTCGCAATTACATTTATTTGTTTGTTTGTTTTTAAATTTTGTTTTATTCAGGCGAAAATGGGTGATATTTACATACCAATCAAATTACATTATAGATCTTAATATTTATTTATTTACAATTTGTTCAAAACTAATGTAAATGCTTCAAACCAAAGCAACTGCAGTTTATAAAAAAATTATAAAAAAGAATTGCGAGATATAGCCTATAGCCTATGGGATATAACTCAAAATTGAGAGAAGAAAAGTCAAAATTCTGATTTTATATTTTGCAATACTAACTTTTTTACTCTCAGAATTGGGGAAACAAAGTTCGAATTGTGAGATATAAACTCAGAATTGCAAAAAAAAGTCGCAATTACATTTATTTATTTATATTTTATTCAGGCGAAAACGGGCTTCCATGCTGAGGTGATATTTACATACCAATCAAATTACAGAATGGAACTGGATGGAATATGTATTTACTTGTTTGTTTATTTATTTACAAGTTATTCGAAACTAATGTAAATGCTGCAAACCAAAGCAATTGCAGTTTATTATAGTAAGGCTCTAAATCAATTTAATAGGACAAGACTCTCGCTCTCAGCTCTCAGTGGTGCTGATGCTTCTCTCTTGTGAAGTGATTTCTGCGCATGCGCGGCGTTTCCAAATATCACACGCGTGTTGTGTGTTTGATAGGAGGGTGTTACTGCAACGGGATGTTTCACTACGGCTTTCTGGATGAAGAGCAGGCGAATACTCTCCGTTCATTAGCGAAAGCACACAGTACGAGCAGATATGTGGGCTGAATCCACAGCCTTCGACTGAGAATGGGTTAGACGAGCGATGCTTGTGTTTGAAACTCTTCCCATCTCGCAGCGGGAGAAAAACAATGAGGACAACAGCAAACAGAGACGGGGACTGATCAGTGTCATTCATTCCTGGACTTTCTTTTCTCCTCTTTGTCGTTGAGATGATAGTGGAGCTGGTGTGCAGCGCGGTGGCTCTGCTCCTCTATATGAACACACTGAGCGCTGATTTCTGCTATGATGACAGGTACAGTCCTTCTCCATCACTTTACCTTAACAGTTAAGCTCAGTAATGACAGGTGTGTTCAGTTAAATGTGCTCTTATTCACACAGATAAAATAATCTGTATGTTTATTGTTTGTTAGAATAACACAACTTTATGAAAACAGCTTTAGTTACAAAATGTATCACTCTTACTACATTTATTTACACATGGGAAACGTTTTGTAAGTGGCAGATTAAAAGGGATTCAAACATGTTGGTTATTTTCATTTGTTTATTTTCATTTATTAATTTATTTGTATATTTATGACACTTGCAATATATCTAAGAAACATTCATATTGTGACATATCTGGTCGATTTTATTGTTTGTCATTTTACATTTGTTCATTGTTTAGTGTGAACTGTTCGTGGGCACCTCTCCATTGAGGAGATGCCAGTAGGGGAAATCGGGGTTAGTTGTCACGCTTTTCACTAAAGTGAATATTTTTCAGCTTAGATTAGTTTATTTTAAGTAGCATGAAATAATACGCATGTAAATGGTAGCCTATCGTGCAATCATGTATAGTTAACAACATGTAAAATATGTGACAACTTGCCCCAAGTGACTCAAACACTACAAATGTTGTATATTTTTCTAAATTAAACACCCAATTGAGCTCATTAGTTCATTTTGTAGACTTCAGGGCCTGAAACAGATGTGGATGGAGACATCCAAAATGTGCACTGCTGGATCATGGTTGGGAAACAGACTGATCTGAAGCATATTTACTGAGATATAATCTCTGTGACAACTAGCCTATCCCGTATTTGACTGTGTGACAGGCCTGCTGTTACTGTCTTTCTCATCATTACATTAATGCTTATTTCTGGGAAATTGATTAAAACCTTTTCAGCATGCTTTGCGAGACATAACCCTGGGAATCTTTTGTGGGTTTACTGCAGAGAAATGACCCATGAAATTATGGGTTTAGTGTAGTAGCCAATGCAGAAGGAAAGTGATAATTTGTGTAAACATCTCCAGCTGCTTCTGATTCTATTAAGATTAATTTATAGACACCCAAGTGGAACCTAATCAGGCTTTAAGATCATTTCAAGGACCCAGTTGGGCACATCAGTGTCCATGCCATAATTGTTTCAATATATCATCGTCAACAAATTGACCTCCAACTTGCCAATCAAATGTAAATAATTGATTTTCAATTGGTCATATATTTAAATACAGACTCAGCAAGTGGTGATCTACTCTGTGTTGATAGACAAAATTTCATGGGTGAAATCCAGCCATTCCAATAGGAATCCATGTGATTGGGAGTTTCGAGTAAGAGCGAAAAAGTTCCCCATGCATATTTCGCTCATACTCAAGTTGGTCATGACCAATTTAAAGCTGCTTAGTTTGAAACCGGTGGACAATGGACCTTTTGCACACAAAATTCTACAGAAATTTCACTGATGAGACTGCAAATTTTTGCTCTTAACTAGTTGTCTGTAGGAGTGATGCAAATAGTGTGTCTCACACTGCGTTTAAATGTTAAATCACGACCCGTGACCTTTAATTTTCAGATGAGACCCAGTGTTAATTTAAACCCAAGAGATGCACACATGCATGCATCCTTCTCTGTCCCCCTTGAGTGACCACAGACACCCAATCAGTACACTGACCTTCCAGAGTCATTCATCAAGTCGACCTTCTCACATAAAGGTCAACAGTCTTGCGTCCTTCACCCGTTCCCTGGGGTTTAAGTTGCTTTGATTTATGTGTTTGTGTGCACAAGGCATAATCAAATAATCTGGCGATTGGTTTTCTGTGATTCCCATCTCGACTCTTGGGACTGGTTTCGGTCTCTGACTGTGGTCATGCACCAGCTGTTGAAGTGCGGTTGCAATCCTAGGCTTCCAGAGCTCTGGAATACCGCGCTCTGTCTCTGTTTTCTTAATCACGTCAAGTGTTTTTCCTTGGAACGGTGTGGAGGCTTGTCCACACTCCATGCGCCTATGGTAATCTCAATAAAAAAGCGAATAAAGCATTCTTGGTATGAAATGCGCAACTTGACTGAAGGCAGAAGACGTCAGCCAGTGTTAATCCTACTGGGGGAAATTTATTTTTACATGTCTTGAGAGCGATGTTTGAGAGCCGGCATGTGATCTTGTGCCAATTGTGCTGTTCTAAAGCATTTTCCATGGTTCTGACTGAGAGTTATACATGGTTTTTGCCCTCTGGATGAGTTTCACGTTGCTTGCAGAGATAAAATCTTGCTGTTTGTTTTGAATGCTAGAGTTTTATTAGTGAAGAGACTTCCAGAGGATGTTGTTTGCTGATTAGCTCAGGTTCAACCATGTCAATATCCGTTGCAGAGGACATATTTCCCCCGAATAAAGTTAGTTTTGGATTAATTCAGTGGGATATTACACTTGTAGAGCAGTTGTTTCTTAAACAATACAGTGGTTGCAATTGATGCTTGGTACTGTAAGACATCAGCAGTATTGCATTTTAAAAAATCAAACAGACTTGTAGTCGAACAAAAGATTTGCATATGAAATAAGGTTTTTAATTCAACCCAGTCATATACTGCTGCCCACTTTTCTTCATTCTTCATGTTTTGTTCATCTGTAACAGTCCTTAAACATGACCCTAAAAATGTGAAATGGGCCTCAAGGGGGATTTACAAAGAAAACATCCATCTCTTTTCCAGCTGTGTGACGAAATGCATGCTTAACAAGTTGTCTTGCGTATTGCTGTAACTTTGATATCTCCTGCAAATAAGCAGGTAATGTTTTGTCTTTGTTTCACTGAGTGTTTTGCAGTATCTCAATTGTTGCATTCGGTTTGATGGTTATCTGGTGCACGTGTGTTTTATCAATGGAGAGACTGTATAGCACTTTGTGGCTTTTAGGAGGAGTGTTTCATTATGCGCCTTTGTGTGTATTGTGATTGATAGATTGTGTCAAAGAGAACTCGCACTTGCACTCAAGCTTCATCACCGTATGTGTGGTCTTGACAGATGTACAGATTGTAAATAATTAAATTGCAATTTAATGCTGATATGAAACTTTTATACTGCATTTTGGTCACATTGATGTTGTTGTTTCACTCTCATATCCATAATGATTGACACCTGTTTTGTTACCTATATGGATTTTATGTAATTCTTAAAGTAAAGTATCACACATTTGTCATCCACAAAAATACAACAAAATACATAAATGGTCTATCGTCTTCATGACGTTAATCCTTGCTATTACAGGCCTTAATATTAGTTGGCAACAGACCATTTATTTTATCAAATAATTTGTTCTAGACATGCTCTCATGCCTTTTAAAATGTCAGACTGTTATTTTATTAAAGCTCTTGGGGTTTTAGGACAAAGAGTTTTCCTGAAATTGTCTTTTTTTTTATCGATTTGGAAGTAGGTTCAAGTCAACATAATGAATTTTCAGTATATGCTTTTCTCCAATCCGTATCGCAATAATCAAAATCAGCCATGTTTATGGAATGATCATCTTATGCCATATTATAATTAATTTTAAATATATTTTTATTTTTCAAAAATATATAAAAAAATGATTAGTGCTGTCAAACGATTAATCGCGATTAATCACATCCAAAATAAACATTTTTGTTCAACAACCCAGACAAGTACATCACAGAAATGATATATTTTATGAAGGAGAGGCAGATGGGCTTCATCAAATGTACCAAAATGAATTTTAAAATCCTTTTGAGTGGTTCTAGTGAGCCAGAGGCAAAGTGAACGAGATGCAGAGCGAGTGAGTGACTGAAAGGTTTGATTTGTTGCCAGTGGAAATGGTTGCATTTTAAAACACTCCGCATTTCCCCCTCGACCCCTAATGTGCTGTATTATTCCACCAGTGTAGAACACATGTAAGTTTTTAAGTTCAAATCTACCATCCCTATTGATTTATGCACACTCTATGGGAGTCTGTGTCGATGCTATGCTGTGTGTTGGGGGTTGATGCCTTGATTACTTGCAGATTTGCACTGGTTATCCTTCTGTGGCCAGCTTCGAGGAGCTGTCAGCCAACTCTGCACATTTGAACACTGTCTGAATCCACAATCAGGGTGAAACCCCTCATGTACCGGCCAATGACACCAGTCTCCCAATAGAGGATCATCTACAGGCAGAGTTAAGAGTAGAGTTTCTTGAAAGAACGTACTAGCCAGTGTTGCAACAAAGAGCATGTCGCCTTTATTGAGCTTTACTGAGCTTGATTAGCATTGGTTTTGCTATACCACCATGGGATCTGACCCTTTGTACCCAGAAACATCAAATAAATGGTTCTTTTAACAGGAAAGGACATTAGTTTTGTTCAAACGTGAGTGGCTGGAGCAGAAATTTAATGCAGTAGAATATGCAATTACAATTAGATTCTCTCTTAGTTTGCCACTATGTGCCTCAATCATTCATGGTGTCACATCATGCAGAATTTTACTGTGTGCATGGACTCTAGACTCTGACAACTCCTGTCAGTGCCACTATGAGGTAACTTTTGGAAACGTGAACCCCCTTACGTTCCCTCACAGAAGTCGTACCAGTGTAAGTCTGGATCAAAGGGTTCAGCAGAGCGCTCGTTGAGTTATGAAGTGTTCACACATGATGAAAACCTCAGTCCTGAGGTCTTGCAGAGTTGAAGCATAACTTCCCATCCAGGTTAATGTTCCACAGACCTCAGAATATGGTTGCTGATGGTTGAAATCCAAAAGATATTTTGAATGTATGTGAAAACATGTAACCCATTCAGTCTTTCCAAAAGTTTGCAGAGTTCATGGCCTTTATATGGCTCATGGTTTTTGTGGGTCTTGTAGAGTCTGTCTGCTCGGGTTCCCAAATCGGACTGAGGCCTTGTACTGATTTTTATTTATTTATTTGAAATTACTTCTTTCTGACTTTCTGTAGTCTGTTGGTTTTAGTCTTCATCCCTTACATTACTAATATAACACCACACTGCAATATTAATTTATTTACTTATTTCTTTTGCATCCCATTCCTAATATCACACTGCATTATTTATTTACTTTAGTTACTTATTTAAAGGGGTGGTTGATTGCGATTTCACTTTTTTAACGTTAGTTAGTGTGTAATGTTGCTGTTTGATCATAAACAATATTTGCAAAGTTACGGAGCTGAAAGTTCAATGCAAATGGAGATATCGTCTTTTAAAATTCTGGCAGTTTAATGCCTACAAAATCAGACCAGTGAATACACTTATTTTCACATACTATAGCTATGAGAAGCCTTATACATGGACTCGCGTGCGGTTGCCAAACTGTATTAAAGCTTTAATCTAGAGGAGAAGGGACAGAGCGGTGTGGAATAAAGGTAAATTATGTGAAAAAATAATGCGTTTTTTAACAAACGAAGCATTAACACATGTTAGACTGCACACCATAAACACAATCAAGCCTATAAAAAAAAACAGTCAACCACCCCTTTAATTACCACTTTTATTTATTTGTAATTATTTATTTGAAAATAACTAGTTTCAGTAGGCTGTTGGTTTTAGATTTCATCTCTCTCACATTACTAATAAGCCATCACACTGCATCATTTATTTAATAATTTTTTTTATGTACTTTAGTTATTTACCTACGTAATACTTTATGTATTCATTTGTTTATTTGAGAATTGCTTTGGTTTTAGTTTAGATTTTTTGCATTACTTTAGCATCACATGCATCATTTATTTTGTTTCACTTTATTCATTTGTTTAGGTACTTGCGTAATATATTTATTTGAACATTACTTATTTTAATAGGCATTTTGTTTTAGTTTTCAATCCTTACATTACTAATAGCATCACATTGTTCCATCTGTCTATGATTTAAACACACCACAGTTTATTAGAAACTACATTGTTCTTACAATAATGCTGAATCGGCTTTCGGGTTAAAGTTTTATTCATTAAATTCCCAACAACAATAAAACCAGCTTGGCTGTAAGTTGTAACTACATGAGTCAGCAACTGATCAGACGATCTCTTCCTGGGTGTTTCATTGGTCAGACTTGAGAGATTGTTTAAATCGGATCATCCGGCACTGATTAAAAAGTCGTATTTTATTCAATTTGTTTATATTGCAGTGCTTATTTACAAGTTCAGTTTTTTTTTTTTTTGCAAGCTGCCATATCTAAGCTGCCATATCTATCTTTTTGTCTTCAGAATATTTTCCATTAATGATGATAACCTCGGGCTGAGGGACCACACACACTTTAGCCCAGCGATTATGAGCTTGATCTGCACCGGTGTCACATTGCACTGGCATCTGCCTTCTCCCACAAACACATAGGTGGGCATAAAAACTCGCCACAGTAGGGGGAAATTCAAACCCTCACAAGCCCACAGGTTACACACATTTCGTAGCTGTTTGCTGTCTGTGTGATCGATGACGATTGTGTATCATCTTTCGGCAGCTCCCGCTCTCAGCACTCTCTGCCTCCTCCTGTCTTTGTCTTCCTCTGTCTTTTGTTCTCTTCTCTTTCAAACGCTTCCTCACCAGCCTCGTGCCAATTTGGATCAGGGGAGCACACAAAAATAATGTCAGTTCTGTGCATCTGACTGACAAATCTTCTAATGAATTGATGCCTTCTGCTCAGGTAGAGATGACGATCATAATCCTCTTGAGCTCAGAGAGTGTGTGTGTGGATATAAAGGGGATCCATCAGCATGGTGTCATGCCGTGATAATTGGGCGGCTTGGTTGACAGGTTAATCACGGGGTGATCATGGTTCATGTGGAGCATGTGGTCCTGGTCATCTGTTAGGAGGGAGTGTGTCAACTGAATCAAATCCCAAGCCTTGTTAAACGCTGCTGATTGTTTCTTGTATTGATCTTCTTTAATCTTTGTGCTGTTTTTCTGGCAGGACCAAAGATAAACAGTCCAAGACCACCAGCGAAAATGCTTCTGTTTTGCATTTGTCTAGTTTAATACAGTTTTTCCATTACAAACTATGGTCAGTGTCACGGTCCAGTGACCTATAATGCAGACTCTAATGTATTTTTCCACAGTGTTTTACATTTATCAAAATCCTGAAACTTTATTTCCCTGGTTTGAATTAGATTATGAATCCCATATTTTCAATGAGGTTCAGACTTTTGGATCCCTCTGTAAATAATGTCTTGCATAACCTTTTAAAGATGCAAATAGTGAACAAAATGGTTTAAATTGTTTTTAATTTGTGCAGTAAAGTGGTTCTGATTGTTTTGTGCAAAAAATAATAAAATTAATAAAATTAATGAATTATGCATGTATGGCTATTTATAAAAAAATCATCAATATTTCTTGATAGTGTTCCAGCAAGTAGGATTTTTCATAAAACAAAAATTTCTGATTGCGTTTGCTTTATCTGTGCTAATAAACAACAAAAAATGTTTTAGATTGTTCTTAATTTCCTCAGTAGTTCAGGTTTTTATGTGCAAAAAATAAAACTACAAAAAAAAATTATGTGAAGTATGAGTTTTTCAGTTTTTGTCAGCTTTATTTGTGGTAATAAACAAACGATTTAGAAAAATGGTTTAAATGGTTTTTGTTCTTCATTTCCTCGGTATACCGTAGTAGTTTTGCTTTTTTATACAAAAAAAAAAATCAAGCTGGCTGCAAAATAAATTAATAAATACAAAGAAATAAAATTTGCACATATGACCAGTTATAAATCAAACAGTGTTGTTTTTTTTTGCCAGCTTGATCTGTGCTAATGGTTCTCTGTGCTTGACATTATTCATGCGCATTCTGCCAAAGCTACCTGCAACCTAATGAGGGCCTCTAATTTTGCCTACCTGGATGGATTTTATAAATTACTTGAAATGTCACATCTCCATGCCCAGCTGCTTTGAGTTAAATAGAGATTCATTAGGCCGTGTCACAGAGCGTGGTGGCAAAGTCCATAATCGCGTCTAGTCTATTCAGCCAAATTCTCCACACACTTAAGCTCAAATGCATTTCTAGGTAATTACTGCTGCTTCAAAAGGCACGTCGTTTTTGAATGCTTAATTCGAGGGGATGCTTTTATAGCCTCTCACTTCGTAAAAAGAAAAGCAAAAAAGACGAGAAGGAAATGTAATGGGTTTAAAAGTCCTTCTGCTGTATTTCTCACACCTGTAACCCTCTAGCGCTGAGCCATTAATGCATTTCCTATTATATAGACCCTCAGTATTTTTTTTAGGATGTAGCTGTGAAGGAGTATTGTGAACATTTGGAGAAATGTAGCTCTTTTTTTGTGATATGGACACTCCGAATTGAGAATTTGTTTTCTAAAGAACAAAGAAAGCATCTAAAAATTCCCATATCCAAGTAACCTTCCTTGAGGGAAAGCTGCAGCTTCATCGTTTTATACATATGACCTGTACTGCATCACTCAACCTACATTATCTTAATGGTATGCTGTGTGTGTGTAGGGAGGGGGCTTGTGTTTTGCTTTGTGTTTTTGCTTTTATTCTGCTCTGAGCGATAGGGCATCATTAGTAACCACGTTCGGGTCATATTTCATTGCTATCCAAATCTTTTTAGGGTCTGCAATTCATCACCAGTCCGGAAGCAATCTGTTTGCTTTTCCTGTGTTTTCCCCAGATAAGAGGCGCATAGAGCGTTTCGCCTGCCGTGTAAAGAGATCTCCGTGATATGAGGACTTGTTTAGGTTCACTGTCTGCAGCGCTCTCATTGCTATGCAATGCCATTACCGGTCAGATGATAGTTAATTTAGCGTTCAGGTGCGGAGGGTTTGTGTGCGCGCATTTGAGAAAGAGAAATGTCAGACAGGCAGTGAGGAGTTTTTGCTGAATTTAGTGTTCCCTGAAGTTCACATGTAGTATTTTGTGTTTTATAAGTCCATTTTCTACCACCTTTATGTCTGTTTTAGATACTTTACATACTGTACATTTATGTTAATGACCTCTGTTTTGATTGGTTGGTCATATGTTTATATGTTCATGGTTGTGATGTCTAACCATCAGTGCTGGGTAGTAACTGCTTACATATAATCTGGATTATGTAATCAGATTCCAAAATTAAGTACTTGTAATTAGAGTATATTATTTTTTTAAATGCTCATTATCAGATTACAGTTACTTTTTATGGATTACATGATTACATATTATTCACACAATCGCAGTAAATGATTCATGATTTTTTTGATTTTCTCTTTTTTTTTTTTTTTTTTGAATTTTTAAATGTCATTGTTGTTTTCATGTTTATTAATGTTTTTTTTCTTCATATAATGCAGGGGTTCCCATTTTTAGCAGCCAAGCCCCTTAAAATAAAATGTTTACTTAATGTCTCTGAGTAAGTTATTTCAAATAATTTAACAGCATATTTGCATGTTTACAGTTCTCTGATGTCGTTAATGGTCAGATTGACCGGCAGGTAAACATTTTTAGTGTTCAAGTGTTTAAATTATTTTCATTTTACATTTTTATCAATTTTTTATTTATTTAATTATTTGCTTTTTATCAACTCACAAACCCTCTGCAGTTCTTACATTAACCCCACTTCCTGCTGTAAAGTAATGTTTAATGCATTTAATGTTGATAATATTTAAAAAAGGGAATATATTTTCTTTCCCTTTGCTTTTGTATATCAATACGTTTAATGATATGTTTAAAACAAGTTTGATTAAAAAGTAATCTAAAGGTAATATAAAAATAGTCAGAATACATTACCTAAAATGAGTAACCTAGATTACATTACTAACTACAGTTTTCAATGTGTAATCAGTAACAGACTACAATTTGTAATTTACCCAGCTCTGCTAATCATGATGACTCTTTCTAAACTGACTAGTTTTTCAAATCTATTTTTCATAAATGATGAGAATGTAATGTTTACCTTACATTCGATTTTAACTTGATTTGAGACGTATTTTTCAAACCATGAGCTGAAAAGGACCCCCTGCTCATTCCTCAATGCTGTTTTTCTCTTATCTGGCTCACAGATTGTATTATTCCTCATGTGGTGTCTGGCTCTAGTAACATCACACCATCAGGTCCTGGAGTTTGTGTTTTATCTGGCCTCGTTTGATTTCAATAAACGGAAAGAAACCATATTTCAGAGTTGGATTTAGATAAACTCCTGCCTGCTGTGTTTATCTGTCTTGGAGTGTGTGAGCTCTGAATATCTCTCCGATATGACATTCATGGCCGTTCTCAGACACCATCTGTCAGTTTTTGATGAAATGGACATTTCTACCGCTCTATGTTGCAAAGATTTGCAGTGCACAAGTTAGAATACTATGATCCAGCAGTACGTCTAGCCACAATCTAATATCTCTTCGCTCTTTTTTTTTTTTCCCCCCAATCTTTCTGTCTGTCTCGTTTCCTCCTCATTTTAGTCATTATCTTCCATCCCTCTCTTGTCAACTCAAAGTGAATGATTCCAGTTCGCAACCCATTTTACATCCATAATGTGACAATTCCAAGTGAAACGGTGTTCAATTTTACCCATCAAGAATTGATTGGATTAAAAGTGTGCACCTCTAAATCTGAAAACAAAATTATACAATTGTAAAATCATTTAAGATGCTAAAATAGTTGCAGTTTCATCTAATAAAAAGCTGAAACTACTATTAGTAAAATGCAAGGAGTTGACAAGCTGCTTTTCCACCCCATCTGCTGTTTTAAATGTTTGTGCTCTATGAAGTTGAGTGGATGCTAATTGGCTGTCAAGTCCTTCAAGTCCACGTATTTGTAGTTTTGTCTCCTATAAATAACCAGAACTCAAAGATATTGGCTTACAAACTGCATTAAATGCTCTAAATTACTGTTTTTCCTCACTGTACTCTCAACTTCCTTGGAAGTACTATTTGTGTTCCTGAAAACATTCAGATGCTTATTTACAACTACAAGACATTTTCTTGCCTCACTCAGTGAAGATTCCCTGTGGTGTTTAATAGAAGAATAAGTGGCAGATGAGTGGAATATTACACAAGCTCTATACAAGCCATGGCAGATTTCTAACATGCATAAGCCTTATGAGTGTTCGCTGTTCTGGGAGCTTATGTGGAGTTTTAGAGGAAGAGGTTGTTGTGGGACACAGCTGGTTGCTTGCCAATTAGTGGATGTCCTGAAAAGTGTTACAAAAAAAGAAAGAGAGGTCAAAGAGGAATGGATGAGGAACACAGACGAAGAATGGAATGTGATGAATAGGTCTAGGCTTTTTTGCCCTCATTCTCTGTTTTGTTCTCTTTCTTGTGAGTTTTGTGTTTTTAATGACTAGTCTGGGGCAGCCGGACAATGCAAGAGCTCCAAAAGAACCCGCTGTTCTTCATTTATGGATCTGTACACTTCACTTTTACTCTCGTTCCCCAATGGAGACTGAATACATTCAGCTGTCTTCTCCTCAAACAGGTGGGAGCTTTTTAGGTCACTGTGATATCCAGATAACCAGCTTACCTCACTCCTCCTGATAACACCACACATGTATCATACAGATGCAAGACGAGAGCAAGATTCTGAAATACAGAGTAAGAATTTTTATATGAATATATACTGTAAAGGTTATAGTGAAAAATAACTATGTGGGCCAAAAAAAGTATTTGGACACTTATTATGTCACCGCACCTCATCTATCTATCTATCTATCTATCTATCTATCTATCTATCGTGAGATAAACTAAACTTGAGACCAGCTACTTAAAGTAATTGTAAAAACAGCAACAAAAAGGTGTCTAGTGTATTTGCTTGCAAAAGTTACTTGGTTTTATATTTTCTCACATTTATTTTATTTTATTTTTTTTAAGAGTGAGGTAAACTAATCTTGGCACCAGCTACTTAAAGTATTTATAAAAATTTAAAAAATGTTCTACTTTATTTGCTTACAGAAGTTACTTGATTTTATTATTTTAGAATTATATATATATATTATATTATATTATATTATATTATATTATATTATATATTATATTTTGGGTAATGGAGTAAAACCATCTATGATTATTAGAAGCAACAGAATTCAAAAGAGCCATCAAATTAGCATCAGTCCCTGGGGTGGTTCTTGTAGATTACATTTTGATTTGCACAATAAGGCAGTGAGTAGACAGACATGGTTTGTTGCTGGGAGAACCGGGCACTGTCAGAATTTAATCAGGGCCATCATTTATCACCGCTGAGTAGACGATAGCTTTTAATTAACTCCTCAGACTCAATTATTGCCTATCCAGACAACAGAAGATGGGGAATAGGATATGCAGTTGATAATATTTCACTGACTGGTTACTTCCCTGTAATGTACAATTTGAACATGCATTTGTGTTCAAATGCAATATAGTCCGGATCCAGGCACTGGTGCCCGGTTGGGTGGCCCTATAAATCCAGCTTTAACTGGATTTTATAGAAGCCATTTATGTTATGAAAACTATCACTGTTAAAGCTCCAGTCATTGCCTGGTAAGAGCATTTGTGCTCCATTCACATTTTATATGCAGGGAAGGCCTGGATATATATTTTCATTAAAAGCACCTCAATTGGAGGGCCAAGAAACACTTCAAGCTCACACTTTTCCAGATGTGCAGCTCAACATCCATCACAGTGTTCAGACGGTGAGACTTTACAGGGTCTGGACTATGGGAAGTGAGGAAATCGGGGCTTTTTCAGGCTTTTACAGTAGCAGGTTTGCAAAAGCTGTAAAGTATTTTTGTTGTCCCACTTAATGTATAATATAATAATATTAAAATGTATATTATTATATTATATTATTTTCTCTAAATTATATTATATTTGATTTGATTTGATTTGATAAACTAAACTTGGCATCAGCTACTTAAAATGTTTGTAAAAATGGCAAAAAATGGTCTACTTTATTTGCTTGCAGAAGTTACTTGATTGGTTATTTTGTTATCCAATGCATTTAAAGGACATTTAAGTGTGTTTTAAATGTAAGTGGCTGTACTTTCTGAAGGTTTTCAGAGCATATAAAACATACCTGCTCTCAGCTTCTTAATTAGTTACTCAATTAGGCTTGATTTATTTAAGTGTCAGAGCTTTTAAGCTGTGAAATACTCTATTTTAAAACCTCAGTGCAGCCAGGCGATGTGTCTGATTGACTGAACTGCAGTGGTTTTATAAAGCATTGATTTCCTTTAACTGCGGTTCTCTCTGTGGCTACCTCTGCCACTGGGCTTCTTATGGACACCATCCATCATTGAGCTAACAAGACTTCTTTGTGCTGAGTGAAATGGCTATTCCATTAACATGACATCGCTCTGGGATTAGCCCAGATGGCTTGTGCTGGAGATGAGTGTTGGTTCTGCTGTAGCGAGGAAGCTCTCAGATCAATTGTCAAAGTGAGAAGAATCACAGATACTCATTGGGTTTGTTAAGATCATTAAAATGATTGTGAGTCAGTGCTGTTTGTATGAGGGCCGTCATATTTTTTTTTCTCGCTTTATCTGCAGTTGCTGTCTCTTTGAGTTTGAATGTGAGCAATCTGTATTTTTCTCTCAAAAGCAGAGTAGATAGTGATGCTTCAATTAGGATAACTTTTCTGTTCCTTAGGATCATTTTGAAAAACGTTTTGCTTTTTATTTATTTATTTTAAAAAAATTTTTATTTTGTCTGTTTATTATTTATCCTTGTATTTATTTATCTACTTTATTTTTCTACATTTTTATTATTTCTCTTTATCAGTTTATTATTCCATTTGTATAGTTATTTATTAATATACAGTATGTATCTATTTATCGGTCTATTTATGTATCTACCTTAATTTATTATTATTTTTCCAGTTTATTTTTCTATTTATTATTTATTTATCTGTCTGTTTATCTACTTACAGTGCCCTCCAATAATATTGGCACTCTTGGTAAATATGAGCAAAGAAGGCTATGAAAAAATCTTTATTGTTTAACCTTTTTATTTTTTGTGCAAAATATTAACACAAAACTCTGCTCTCACTGAAAACAAACAATTGCAAACACAACACCGTTTTATCAAAAAACAAATATCTTTGTTAAATATATGTGTGCCACAATTACTGGCATCCTTTTAGTCAATATTTTGTGCTGCCTACCTTTGCCAAGATAACAGCACTGAATCTTCTCCTGACTGATGAGTTTTGGAGAATACATGGGGAAGGGATCTGAGGCCATTCCTCCATACAGAATCTTTTCAGATCCTTCCGATTTTGAGGTCCATGCTGGTGGACTCTAAATTTTCTATGGGATTCAAGTCAGGGGACTGGGATCGCCAGGGTAAGACCTTGTTTTTGTTGTCAGTAAACCATTTTTGTGTTGATTTTGATGTATGTTTTGGATCATTGTCCAACCATGGCCCATTTTAAGCTTTCTGGCAGAGGCAATCAGGTGTTCATTTAATATCTGTTGATATTTGGTCCATGATGCCATATCCTAACAAGATGTCCAGGTCCTCTGGCAGAAAAAAGCCCCAAAATATTAAAGACCCACCCCCATATTTAACTGTGGGCATGAGGTACTTTTCCATATGGCTACCTCTCTGTGTGCGCCAAACCCACCTCTGGTGTTTATTGCCAAAAAGCTCTATTTTGGATTCATCTTACCATAGAACCCGATCAAATTTGAAGTTCCAGTAAAGTCTGGCAAACTGAAGACGCTTGAGTTTATTTTTGGATGAGAGAGTAGAGGCTTTTTTTCTAGAAACCATTCCAAACTATTTGTGGTGATGTAGGTGACATCGTATTGCAGTTTTGGAGACTTTCTGACTCCAACACCCAACTAACTTCACAGCTGCAATTCTTCAGCTGTGATCCTTTGAGATTTTTTGGCCACTCAAACAGGAGCTCTTTACCACATGCACTGGAATATGTATTACATTGAAAGTTAAATTTTCAAATGAAAATGGCAACATGATTGTTTTATAAAGTATGCATTCATATGTGCTTTATTTCCACTGGAGGAAACAGCTGTGGTGCTGAGGGGTGAACGCAGCGAAAAATTTACAGTAGATGTGGAACCCATTGCTCCCCCATGATATTTTTTAAACTGTATGTCAAAGAACTGCACAGTTGCAGATATTATAACAATCCATCGATAAACGCACACCTTGCCGTCTGTTTCTCTCTATAGCCCCCCTAAAAATGGCCTAGCGACACCCATGCACTCAAACCATCCTCCTGACCGTGCATTGGGACAAGATAGACACGCGTTCTCTTCCAGGCGGATTCATAACACTTCCAGTTGATTGGAATTTCTTAATTATTGCCCTGATGGTGGAAATGGGCATTTTCAGTGTTTTTGCTATCTTATTGCCACTTCTTATTTTGTGAAGCTCAACAACCTTTTGCCGCACATCACAACTACTGTATGTTTTTTGGTCTTGCCCATTGTGATGAATGAGTAAGGGAGTTTGGCCTATATGTTACCTCATATTTATACCCCTGTGAAACATGTCATGGTTGAACAATTTCCTGTTCCTTGTCACCCAGGTGTAAAAATGTAAAATATCAGTGAAAATGTAGGCCTACTTTAAAAATATTTTTATATGAATATTATATTCTTATATGAATTCATAGGTGTGCCAATAATTGTGGTGCACACACGTTTCACAAAGATGTGTGTCTGTATGTTTTTTTTTTTTGTGGGTTTTTTTTTTTGTAAAACTGGTGTTTGCAATTGTTTGTTTTCAATGAGAGCAGATTTGTTTTGTTAATATTTTAAGCAAAATATCAAAAGGTTAAACAATAAAGACATTTTTTCACAGCCTTTTCTGCTCATTTACCAAGGGTGCCAATATTAGTGGAATGGCACTGTATCTAGTTTTTATCTACTTTTATAAATAATGATTATTTATTAATTTATTGTGTTAAAGAGAAACTTGCCAAAAATGTTACTGTCTTGCACTTTTTTTTATAGCAAAATAAATCTAATTTACAAGTAGTGTTATTTTTATTTATTTATTTATTGATGTGTGGGTTTGCAGTGTCTATGGTAAAACTTCTTTTTTCACAGTTGTTAACATTATTAAATACAAGGAGCTGTAATATTTTGGCCTAATTAAATGCCCTGGATCACTGCATGCTGTCGCTGTATGTTTGTATCAGGCCTTCTTGGCAAGCTTTTCTCCTCTAGCTGTTGTTGGACTAATCAGGAAGTGTTCTCTGAGCAGATGAAAGAGTCCAGCACTGAAGGACACTACCGTTTCCCTGCTCCACCCCAGTCCGCCAGCGCCTTTGATGGCTGGAAAAGAAACTGTGCGCTCCGATTGGCTGTTATAAGTTTTTTGCGCTCATGAATGGTTTCCAGTAGACAAGAGGGCTAAATCTTAATCAAGATCTCGGCCTAGTTAAATGCTCATGCCAGAGTTGGCTTTAACATCTGGCCAGCTGTGAGTGCCTAGTGGCTTTCATCACTGCCTCTTTGCTTCAGTTTTTTTTTTGCTTTTGTTCACTGCATGACCCCTATAGATGCCTTTTATTGTGAATGTATGTTGATGAATGGTGGCACTGAATTGATTTTTCTTGGTTAAAAGATGCCCTTTAACTATCAAAATAGTTAAATAAGTCAATAATACAGAAAAAAATGCTTTAATTTACATTGTCGTGACCAAACAATCAAGTTTCTTGTTGTAAAAACATTCTTATGTAGACGCTTTGTATTGTCTACAAATCTAATTTAAAGCATTTAAACATAAGCCTTCAGATCACAAGAAACATAAATTTGGCCTTTTTTTTTTTGACTGGTGGTGTATATGTTGCATACTTAACTTTTCAGATGGATGACATGAGATATTGCTTCTGATTAAAAGTGGAGCGCTCAGTGATTTGGTGGTGATGTTATAGCCAGAAGCCATATGAGAGAAAGGATCAGGCATTTCTGCTGTAATGAGTTTATGATGTATATCAGATGTTGTGTACCGTACACAACACTGACGTCTCCTCAACAACTGAAATATGGGCTGGGTTATGTGGATGTGGGTTCAAATCTTTAGAAAAATCTGAAATGTCAGTGACACCTTAAGAAATCATGGTTTTGGTGAATGCAGTGAAGAATGTGCTAGCAATTGTATTTTAGATTTTTTTACTACTTATTTTGTGTTGTCATTCTCTGTTGAGGAGATGCTTCACAAACTACATCATATCATTTTGCTTTATGGCCTAATGGATGTTTTTACAGTTGATTTCTTTAAAGAAATAGAGAACTCTTGTTGCCAGTATGAATTAAATGAAACCAATCCATCATAGTGGTCCAGCATTTGTGAATGCGGTGACATTTATGAGCGTGTTTTTGATGGCAATTTTCCCCAGCATTGTTTTCTATAGAGCGTTTATGAATACTTGCCAGCAAGGGGTTGTAAAGACTGCAAATGGGATTTGCTTGAATCTGTTGGAAAACACCAGTGTTTATAGTTACTGCTTCATGTTAAGCTAAGTAACATTTTAGTTCATTTATTTTCTAAGACAGTCATACAGCTGATTGCTTTTCATTACTGAGTTTGTTAAAACTACAAACACAAGGGTTGCACACATCTCTGTTGGGACAGGTTTAAAGTCATTAAGACCTTGTCCTCCAGCTGTGCCCCTAAAATACTCTGGCTCTATGATATGCCTGTAATCTTGTTAGCGTCAGATTAACACTGCAGCCATGTTCCCCTGTGCAGGGATGCAAAACCGCTCTGTCCCGCTCCAATACTCGGCACTAATCTGCCAATATGAGGTGCGATGTAGGGCTGTGCGATATGGACAAAAAAAAAAATCAAGATTTTGACACACACAGACATGCTTTACAGTCATAAATGCATTCAGTGTGAATTTGAAACATATTTCCAAAAGAAAACCAATTAGAGCTTTATCAAAAAGCTGTAACATGTCTCTAGAACAGACATAAGGCAAAATAATCACTAAGTAAAGGTGTAACAAAATGTCTCTAGAATAGACATATGGCAGAAAAAAAAAAAAATCCCGTGTCCATTATGCCTGCGGCAACCACATGTGACGACCCCGGGCTGGACTCCGCTTCGTCCACGGAAATCATTCTAATATGCTGATTTATTATTAGAATTATCAACAGTTGTGCAGCCAAATATTTTTAAGTTACGCCTTCTTTCTTTGCGTGAACGTTTGGGCGGCGTTATGCAAATCTTCTCACATCGTGACGTAGACATGTGGGGTGTGTTAGAACGAGCCGTTTTAGGTAGGTGTGGCTGACTCTTAACTTTTATAAAGAATATCTCTTTGGATTTGAGACTTTAGTCTTTGCAACTTTACAGATCTTCTTTATGCACCAAGAGCTTGTAACACTCCAAAGAGAAAGGAAAAATTGAAATCGCATCATATGACCCCTTTAACATCTGCTTTAATGTGCTGTACTTTAGCTGTTTGACAGATGGTAGAATAATATCCTTTAAAAATTATTAATGATGATGATAATAATAATAATAATAATGTTTTTGTCACATCTGCTTTATTGTGCTGTACTTTAGCTGTTTGACATGGTAGAATACGATCTTTTAAAAATTTATTAATAATAATAATAATTTAGTATTGATGCAATAATTTGTAGTAATAATTTTGTTTGTAATAAGTCATGAAAATTGTATAGAAATAAACAAAATATAATAATAAACCTAATATAATAATAATAATAATAACAATAATACAAATAATAATAATAACACTAATACAAATAATAATCATTATCATCATAATCATCATAATCATTATTATTGTTTTTATTATTAAATCAATTTTATTTGTGACTATAACAATTTCATACAAACACATTAGTTTATTTATTAAATTATTATTATTATTATTATTATTATTATTTTAAATCAATATAAATATGTATTTTATTACCTGCAATGTTTACATCTAATCAAAGTTCAGGGCCGATTAGTTGTTTTGGAAACCCAATGACTATTTTATTTTGAGAATATGTACAATAACTGCAATGAGACATAACTGCTTATGAACAATGTACAACATACCTACTTCTTGTACCCTCAACTGCACATTCAATCCGATTTCTTTCACAGGCTATGTTGGAATTGAATAATGACTGTACATCAAGCCGCCCTCACAGTCAACTGCATTAACCTTCTGAACTCTCAGTGACTGAGAGGCTTTGTGAGGCGACTCACGAGTGATTTATAGAGATTATAAACACTGGATGCTGAAAACTTCAAATGTATGTGGTGTAAAGTGTATTGCCAATGAGCAGGGATAGATGCTCCAAGATAGGACTGCATTTTTCCAGTCCCTCGAGGAGACAAATGACACTTTATGGATTTTAGGAAAACGTACATTTACAGGACGTCACAACTTGAGTGTGTTTCCTCCTCAAGGTCCACAGATAAACCTCATAACATAACTCAGCCTCATTACTGCTATTCAAAACAACCAGCTTTCTCAGGCACTGCTTATCTTTGGGTCAAATAAGGAATGGTAAGTGGAGACATAGACCTTCGCTATGAAACTTAAATATTTTGGAGACACTCAAGTGCTCAGTGTCACAGCTGTCTACCGATGAGCATCTTGGGTTATATAAATTTGATTGGACCACACAAAATCTAAACACACAGGGCACGTTTGTTTGTCTGTCTACATATTTTGCTTCTGAGTGTGTTTGTAATAGTTTTAGAGCAGTACATGCTATTTGCTAATACCTTCAGTTATGACCTCGGAGCAAAGCTGTTCATAATGGACCAAACTATATTCACAGTAATCTGATTTGCCGTGGCCCAATTAGGACAAGATTACCTCATGATCAAATGTACATGACATAAGCACCTACATAAATCCAGATAAGAGTTAATAATGTACAATTGTTTGCAAACACTGTGGTCCATTTCTGAAACGTTCAGGATCTACGGTCTAGAAATGCACAACGGGCTACGCAGATTCACCTAATGTGGTGTAATCTAATACAATTTAGATAAAAAACTTTTTTTTTTTTTATTGTTAAAGCAAATTTTCTTTATTTAATGTATTTGTTATGTATTATATATGATAGAATTATATATATTGTGCATTTTTAATTGTATTTGTTCTTCACTTGGCACTTTAATAGACTGTCAATACAATAAAGAAAATGGCAATATGTGGAGTAACGTTTGTGATATGTGGCGTCTGATGGTTTGTGACCTCACTGCAGGGGTCATAGCGTGATGGCAGCCGTCGATTTCTTCACTTTCCCAGCATTGTGTTTCCTGAGTCGAAAACAAGTGCAGGCTTTCTCATGGAGTCACAGAGAGCTCTATAGACCGAGATATGGGTCACAGGAAACTGCGCCACTTGTACTGAAGGCTTGATGTATTAACTACCACTGAAACAGACTAGAAAAGTATTATTCTTTCTCTCTATATTTTGAGGGGGGGGTATATTTATTTTTTTAAGATGCATTTTTGTTGGATGTTTATTGCATTCCATATCACTGCCTTCTAGCTACTGTAAGATTTCCCCTCTGACTTTATTTTGTTTTATTTTATTTCTAGAATATATAGAGCCTCGTTGGCCTCACTTTTCATTCTTTTGTATTCTGAGATACAGTAAATGTGCCCATGTTCATTCCCCCGTGGCCTTGGCTTTCAGTCTCACCCTTTGGAGATCATTGTAATTTAAATATTCAAATCAGCTCCACTCCCACATCATTGCCAATCACAAATGAAAAGAATACATTAAACCGATGAATACATTAAGAAAGCGCATATATTGTGCTACTGTCACTGCAAGGACAGCAGGATAGTTATGGCTTTATTTAAAACACTGTGAAATACAATGAGTTCACAGGTGCTTTTGCAATTTACAGCACTTACAGTATAGTATTACAGAGAAGAAAAGCTGCATTAGGATGCCATTATATTAAAACTTTATTATTTATTTATTGTTATACTTTATTTTTAAACAATTTAAAATGAATTAATTTTACTTTTGAATTATTTTATACATATTTACATAACCTTCTGTTAATAGTCTTGGGATCCAAGTGATTTCAAATATTAGTCACTTTTCATGTTACTCTTTATGCAGTATTTTTGTAAAATAAAATAATGGTGTGAAATCATGTCTTAAACTGTCAAGATGTTGTTAGATGTTGGGTCTTATGACATCCTTCATTAATTATGTCATAACTAGGGCTGTCAATCAATTAAAAATGTCAATGAATACAATTAGGTTGTAAACACTAATTTTATGCCACTTTTATAGTGTTAATGTTGTTCTAAATGTCTTTTTATGCAATATGGCACCTATTTATGTTACCTCTTTTTTCTTTCTTTCTTCTTTCCATATTCTTTAGCCGAGCAATCAAAACCAACCAAGACCTCCTACCAGACACTCCATGGACGAACATCCTGTACGATGACTTCTGGGGCACTCTGCTCACCCACAGCGGCAGCCACAAGTCTTTCCGCCCCCTCTGCACTCTCTCCTTCCGCCTCAATTATGCCCTGGGCGGCTTGGACCCCCGGGGCTACCACCTGGTCAATGTGGGCCTGCACTGCTGCGTCACTGCGCTCTTCAGTGCATTCTGTCGCCCCCTGCTGGGTGGAGGACCGTGGAGCCTGTTGGCGGGTCTGCTCTTCGCCTCTCATCCCATACACACTGAAGCAGTAGCTGGGGTGGTGGGGCGAGCAGATGTGGGTGCAGCTTTTTGCTTCTTGTTGTCCCTGATCTGTTATGCCCAGTACTGCCTTCTCAGGGCCAGCACAGCACACTCGGACAGGGTTGAATGGCGGACAGCGCTGTGGCTTGCTGGGAGTTTGGGTGCTGCTGCGGCTGCTTTACTGTGGAAGGAGCAGGGAGTGACTGTTCTGGCCATCTCAGCCGTTTATGACCTCTGTGTTGTGCATCGTCTGAGACTCCGGCAAGCGGTAATGATGGTGCTGAAGGTGAGATCTGATTCTCATTATGTGAATCTGCCTAAAGTCCAAGCAAAAATGCAACAGGGGCAATGAGGTGGTACAAAACCAGGTCCTGAAACTTATAATATAAAATATAATTTAATAAATATACTGATATAAATCCAGAGTCTAGTTTCAATGCATTTCAGCTTAAATCTTGTCTTGGAAAACGCATTTTTGTAATGCAAGAAAATTACCCTGATGTCTTAGAAAATGAGTTGGTCTTTAAAGTTTTAGTGTAATGACTCAAGGTTAACTTTTTTTTTTGTTTTGTTAATTGAAATAAAATAAAATAAAATATAAAAATATAGATAAAAAAAAAGAAAAGTGCACTGTTGCCTTGGCAACTTACTGATATAAGTTAAATGTAAAGTGCTAAAATTACTAGATAGCAATAAATAAAAACATAAAATGTAACTAAATCTGGGAAAATATTTTTCTAAAAATATTCAAAATATTAATAAAACCTATTAGTATATAAATGTTAAAATAACACTAGTGCAACATTGCATGAATGTGTTTGGGCACTTAAAATATTTATTGCGTCATAACTACATTTTTAATTATCTTCACAGGTGCTGGAAAAAGTCACTTTCTGCCGTGATTATATCAAATTTAATTATTTCTCCAGTCTGCGTAAATGTTTTAACATGGACATTTGGTCATATATTTGATACAATGTGTGTGTTTTTTAATGCCACTTTCTGTTGTTCAGTGCGGAAAAAAACTTGAATTTTGCTTGAAGCTTCAAAATGCTTGTCTGAATGGCAATGGAATTTAAGTCCTCTAAAATGTTCTTATACCAGTGAAAATAAATATTTCTCCATATATCAATGGCAGCAAAGGAGAAAAATTGCAAAGTATCGAAATTGTACTACCATGCTAATAATATATCCCATATTTTATATTATTTGGGAGTTAAGGTACTTTAAGTATTACTTAAAACGTTCTTGAAAATAATGTCTTGGAAAATAAAGGAACCGTCAAAATGGCTTTTACTTATTGACATTTTTATAAAAAGGAGTATTTTACTGTGTTTCGTCCTGTTAAGGTTACCCTATTAAACTGACAAATGATAAGTGTTGCATTATGGCAAATGCCATGTAGCTGTGCAATGATTCTGTGGGAATTATCTCACTTAAACTCATGATGTGTTCTGTACAATATACAAAGCTAAACTTTAAATGTCCCTTTTTATCAATATTATAATAAATAGGAATTTTTACAGCTCTCCTCCACCCGTCTCCAGACAATAATACAAGGGTAATCTTACCAGTCCAGACTCTGTACACAGATGCCAACCCCGCTGCACATGTGGGCTCTTTATCGTGGCCTCTCTGCCCATGTCTCCGGCTTTTCTTGTTGGTAATCATGAGGCGCACAAGAGGGGCGACAGGGAGAGATTACAAACCCTCCAGATGGCCACGAGCGCATGGGAACGCAAACAGGGGGAGAGAAAGGAGGATGAGGAGGAAGAGTAGAGAGGAAAGGAAACCATGCCCTCACTTCCTCTCTTTCTCTTTATCAAAGCACTTTCTCGTTTACTCTTAGTCCCATGGTGTAAAACCGGCTCATTGGCTTTCTATGCTTCAGAGGGGCCTCATTAAATGCAGAAGGAACGGTCAACAATAAAAGATCCCACAGGATCTTCTGAAATGGTTTTTGAACAGCGAGGCTCTGACTTTGCATATTTAATGCCACGCGTCTTGGACTTTAAATTCACGCGGTAATGAATGCGTATCAGGGTAATGAAAACAGATAGGGTGCCCTCATTGATATTCTAGAGGCTACAAACACCCCTGATATATGATATTGCTTTGATTTGAGCAGAATGCGGTGTGAGTCTAAAACAATACGCTGTAGATTAGTTTTGAGGTTCGGCCATATGAGCGCACAATGCAGATAGAGGGCAATTTTTCATCCCATTTGCTCTCTAATCGGACGGAGATGAGATAAAGCTCTGGTGATTGTCTGGAATGTGTTCTGCCCTTTTTCTGAATAGCACATGGCTGCTGGTTTAGTGCAGGATCTCCACACCACCAGCCAACCGGTCTTATTTTGGAAAAAAATTTGAAAATGCTAATTTGATTATTGAACTTTTAAGGGGGGAAGGCAAAAATTTGGAGCACTGATTAGCAAGGTAAATTAATCTTTCAAGCTTCACGAGAAATGCTTCGTCGTCTCTTTTAAGATAATTCAACGATGGCACGCACAATATTTCGGGTCATTTGTCTCAATGTCGTGCAAGTAGGAATATTTCCTCATAACAGTCAACAATTTGATTAATGTGGCGGCATTTTTGCTGTGACAGGAAATTCAGCTGTGAAATGATGCCGTGGATCTCACATTTCCTTGAATACAGTTAATTTCTGGTGTGTAATGACTTTTAGATGCATGAACTGTCTGAGGTGTTATATATTAATATATATATTGATGTTACTTAGACTGTAGTAGGTCTACTGTTGATGATGTTCCTACCTTTTTCTTGATGTTAAAAACTGAAAGATCCTGATTGAATTTGGACAGTGTCCCAGTGGAGAAGGCTGCAAACCCACAACCTTCCTCGTTATGAGTGGCGTGATTAGCAGCAGCTAAAACTAGCACTTCCTTTGTCCTCTGCAGCATAATGAGTTCAGTTCATCAACGTCCTCCAACGCCCTGACTATTTTAGTTTGGATTTTGCACTAAATGCAGAGGTTATTCAGTGTGTTTTTATGCGTTCTTTTTATTTTAGTTACTAACTTTATAAGCAGAGAAGAATATTTTCCTGCAGGAAAATTGCTATTTGTCTGGTGACTGTCTTTCACATCTCCGTTGATAAGGTCTTTAAATACAAGTTTAGTACAAAAGAGCGGGAACAAAAACAGGTGATGAAAGAGTGCTCATTTAGTTCAACCCTGAAGCATAGATTGAAGTGTCACTCTCAGTGGGAGTGGAGGATCTATTGTGGCTTTAGTCCATAAGTTTCTGACCCGTTGTGTTTGAAATAAAGGAATCAATATTTGTGACATCTAATTTCCCCAGTCTTTGAGCTCAACTTCCCCAGTATGCACTCTGTCAATTGCCATGCTGTGCCCAAAGAGCCATTTATATAAGAAAAGATTTTTCAATTTTACACTCAGAACTGTTCAGTATGCAGGATGTAGTATATAGTATAAATGCAAAGAGTGTTTTTCTTCTTTTAATGTGCCATGGGCCAGGACTGGCAGAGCGAGGAGATGCTGTACAGGTCTGGCATTGCTGTAAACCCTGCTAAAGGTGAGTTTGGCGAGCTTGAATTTTGCAATATCAGATATGATAGTACTGCCAAAGTAAATACTAGTGAAATTTCTTTTGTTTGTTACTCTTAGCTTGGGGTAACCTGGGTAATGTCCTGAAGAACCAGGGAAAGATGGCTGAGGCAGAGAGAGCGTATAGAAATGCTCTTTATTACCGTGGAAATATGGCAGATATGCTCTACAACCTGTGAGTACACAAACACGGACATGTTTTTTTTTTTTTTTTACAACTACGCCCCAAATGTCTGAATGGGGTT
>NW_015634013.1:819469-824484 GCF_001515625.1 Sinocyclocheilus rhinocerous | reverse complement strand
GCCATTAGAACAGAAATAGAATAGAGAGTGCAAGTGTTAGAGGGTCAAGTTTTTTTATTATTTAAAAAAAGAAAAAAAAAAGATAAAATAGAAATAGAATAGAGAGTGCTAGTTAGACAGTCAAGTGTAGATGGAAGAGATGTGTTTTTAGCCATTTCTTGAAGATGCTGCTTAGATTGAGATGTCCTAAAATGTTTTTAGTGTTCTTCAGCCCCCATATGTATATTTATACCATACCCAATGATTTTGTTCCTTTGCAGTTTTATGCCGCGTTAGAGGAACATTTTTTTTTTAAATAAAAAGAAAACAAAGAGAATGCTAGTGTTAGGTCATATTTTTTAATAAAAAAAGTTCTTAGAATAAAAATTGAATAGAGAATAGAGAGTGCAAATGTTAGAGGGTCAAGTTTTTTTAAATAAATAAAAAGAACAATTATATAAAAAAGAAATAGAATAGAGAGTGCTAGTGTTAGACAGTCAAGTGTAGTTGGAAGAGATGTGTTTTTAGCCATTTCTTGAAGATGCTGCTTGGATTGAGATGTCCTAAAATGTTTTTAGTGTTCTTCAGCCCCCATATGTATATTTATACCATCCCCAATGATTTTGTTCCTTTGCAGTTTTATGCCGTTTCATTAATAATGTTGGGTGGGTGCAGGTGTAATTATTTCTTAATTTCTCCACAGGGACAGAAGTCTGAAGCAGAGCATTACTTCCTGAAGGCAATAAAGCTGGATCCTGCTAGAGGAAACTGCTATATGCATTACGGTACAATCTGATTTCCTTTCTGACTGTTTTGCTTCCCTTCTAATTTTTTGAAATATTTTTTGATATACACTTGACATTTTATTTGATAGTGTCTTTAAATATTCCACCATTTATTTATTTTATTTTTTAATAAAATGTATTATTATTACTATTATTAAATATAGTTTGTTTTTCCTGTTTATTATTATTATTACACAGAATTTATGTAAATAAATGTTTTCAGAATTTAGAATTCTTTTAGAATATTATATATTGTAATTTATTATGATTATTTATTACAATTATGATTATTTTTATATACTGATTTTATATACTGAGGTTCACTATGCCTCATGTCCTTCATCCTCCACACTTCCTTTCTTTGTCTCTGTGTGTTTTTGGAAGCTTGTGCTGCGTATCTGCGCTGGTCTCTGACTGTTCGACCTGCGGGCTTCTGGCCTGCTGTGTTTGAGTTGTTTTCAATCCTGTGAGCTCCTCTTTCTTTCTTTCTTGTTTGTCAGGTCAGTTTCTGTTGGAAGAGTCTCGTCTGGGAGAGGCAGCAGCGATGGCTCAGAAAGCTGCAGAGCTGGACAGTTCGGAATTTGACGTGGTGTTCAGTGCTGCTCATATGCTCAGGTGTGTGTGTCTCTCAAAAACTCACAGCTACATCTGCACGATTTTAGTTTCAGGTGGTTTGCAGGTGGGCTCCACTTGTTTCATCCACATCCACAGCTACTTGCCAAATGGCCATATTGAGTTTATATCGTCAAACACTTGTTGTTGTTAATAATAATAATAATAATAAAATAGTAATATGATATTTTATGACTAATAAAGTAGTAATAATAACTTAATGTGTGTGTTTGTCCACAGACAGGCCAGTCTGAATGAGGCAGCTGAAAGGTATTATGGGAAGGCAGCTAATTTAAGACCTGATGTAAGTACCTTCTTTAGCCATGTTATAAAGTGCCCTGGCAGAATTGATTCTTTTACATGCATTAAATATTTAATAACAAAATTCTCATTTTATGATATGCTCTTTAAGATTAAAGCACCGTATTCCATCATGCTTGTCGCTATTTTAGAATGTCAGTTTTATTTACTTTTCTATTTATTTTTTAAACCTAATTCTTTATCCTGATTATCTATTTCTGTGTCTCTTTCTTGATTTCCCAGCATCCAGCAGCTCTGATGAATCTCGGGGCGATCCTCCATCTTAATGGGAAGCTGAAGGAAGCTGAGAGCAACTACCTCCGTGCGCTGCTGTATAATTGCTACAATGGATGAAAGCTTTTTATTTACAGTTTAAGATACTGATTTGTGTGGGTTTGCCAGTTTAAAACAATAACATTAAAACTGAATGTGCAATTTGTAAAATTAAAAAACAATAATTAAAATGCCAGATTGTGTAACAGGGCTGCAAATTTATCTTAAATTTGGGAGGTTTTTAGTTAGATTCTGATAAATTAAATAAGTCATTTTTAAACGTAATTATTATTTAATTAATTGTTTGGTTAACATGATTGAATGGTTGAGGTTAATGATTGCAGTCAACACTATAGTGAAATAGACCGCTCTATAGAGACCTATAGAGAAAATTGAATAATTACCTGTTTTCACATTATGCTGTAGAACTGTTTTGCTGGGTGTCAAAAATTAGTAAAGAATCTTATTGTATTATTTGTTGTAAGAGGAAATCATATGGTAATAGGTCTCAAGTGAGCAGTTATCAGTCTCTGTATCTCAGCAGGTGTTGATGCTGTAAATATCCTGGAGTGCTTCCTCTCTGCAATCTTTCAAGTCTCCTGTATGATGTGCTACTATTTTTTCCTTTGGCAGGAGTGTGTGTGTGCGCATCTTCACTGAAGAGGCTCTACATAGTGGTGGAAGAGGAGGAGTCCTTTTCAGCACTGACGTCCTTTTGATATACTGTATATGGTGAAAAATTAAAAATGCCTCCTCTGATTTGTCACTCAAGCTCTTTGTTGGTTTCCTCTGTTCTGTCTAATAAGGTAATGATGAACTTGATTGGAAAGTTTTGGGGCTTGTTCTTTCTTTAGGGGGCTGACAGGAACCAGTTTCTTCAGTGTGTTTGAGGGAGCAGAGGAGAAACTTGTGCTGCGTTGATGAAATAGTGGGTCGAGCAGGAGAAGATGATGGAGAGCGGTCTAATGCTGATCTTTCTGATAAAACTGATCAACGCCGGTAAGTCAGAGGAAAATTATCACATCTCTCACATTTATATACAATATTTCACTGCAGCTTAATGGTGTCTAACTGCCATATATTATCTATATTTTGTGTATTTATTAGAGCTGTTATTTTCTTTCTCTTTTTTTTCTTTCTCTGTCCTCCTGATCCTTTTTTCTGATGTTGGTCTGTTAATTATCTGTTGAACAAATAGATGTGAATGTGAGGTTGGTTGATGGTAACAGTCGCTGTGCTGGTAGAGTGGAGGTTCTTCATAGAGGTCAGTGGGGAACAGTGTGTGATGATAGCTGGGATTTGGCTGATGCTGCAGTGGTGTGTAGAGAGCTGGACTGTGGAGAACCTGTAGATGCTCTGTATAACGCTCATTTTGGACCAGGATCAGGACCAATCTGAATTAGTTTTGACCTTTGTAGGGGATCAGAATCTACATTAAAGAAGTGTGGATCATCACCATGGCATGTTTATGGCTGTGATCATAGTAAAGACCCTGGAGTCATCTGCTCAGGTGAGCTGTTCCATATTCAAGTTCAATTTATTTCTTAAGCAGATTTATAATAACCAAACAAGGCTGACCAAAGTGCTATACATACTGAACCAAATACAAACATAAAACGGATCAAATCTATAATTCGAACATACACTACCGGTCAAAAGTTTGGGATCAGTAAGACTGTTTTTTTTTAAAGAAGTCTCCTATGCTTCCAGTATTCAGTGTCACGTGATCCTTCAGAAATCATTCTAATATCCTGATTTATTATTAGAATTATTAATGTTGGCAACAGTTGTGCTGCCAAATTTTTTTTTTTTGGAAACTGCTGTACTTTTTTCAGGATTATTTGTTGAATAAAAAAAATAAAAAGGACTGCATGTATTCAAAATATAAATCTTTTTTGACTATATAAATCTTTGCTATCACTTCTTAACAATTTATTTTTAACTTTTTATTCATCAAAGAATCCTGAAAAAAAGCATCACATGTTCCAAACAAATATTAAGCAGCACAACAGTTTCCAGCTCTGATAATAAATCCGCATATTAGAATGATTTCTGAAGGATCAGCTGGGACGTTTTGTAAAATGCAATAAAATCAAGAATCTGTGATTTTGTTAATTCTCTTTAACTTTTATTTAATTGACAATCTCAGTCTTTGCAAGCAAAGCTTGCAGAGATGCTGCCGGGTTCTCTGGGCCAGAGCTCATCTCAGATAGTCAAAACGACAGTGAAAATGTGTGCTGTACTCAGATGAGTTCACATTTCAACTTGTTTCTGGAAAAAATGGATTTTGAGTTCTCAGTCCCAAAGACCAAAGGGACCATCCAGACTTTCATTAGCAACAGAAGCAAACACAAACGTCTGTCATGGTATGGGGGTGCAGCAGAGCAAACAGCATGGGTGACTGGCATATGTGCGAAAGTACTATTGACATGGAGGCAAACTGTTTTGAAACAGTTCACAGTAAGCAGGTGAATTGGTAATAGGTCAGGGTATCATGTTTGGGTATAAAAGGAGCATCTCAGTCTTTGCAAGCAAAGCTGGATCATGGCTCATATGTGCGAAGGTACTATTGACATGGAGGCATATATTGGGATTGTACAGAGATATATACTTCCATCAAGATTATGTCTTTCATGGGAAGTCCATGGTTATTAAATCAAGACAATGCCAGCTCTCATTCTGCATGTGCTACAATACCATGGTTTCGTAGAGACAGAGTGGATGTCTCCAATAGAAATTGTATGACCAGTCACGAAAAGGAGAATCAGACAACGACGATCACACACTGCTGAGCTTCTGAAGTCTTGTATCAAGCGAGACTGGACAAAATTTTGCTTGCAAAACTTTAACAATTAGTATCCTCAATTCCCAAACAATGAAACATTGTAATTAAAAGGAAGGTTGATGTGACACAGTGTTAAACATGCCTCTTTCCTAACTTTTTTGGAGTGTGTTGCAGCCATCAAAATTTAAAATTTGTTCATATTTACAAAATACATTTACGTTGGTCAGTGAAAACTTTGGAAATCATTTCTTTGTACTTTTGTCAATTAAATAAAAGTTAAA
>NW_015634013.1:780254-818000 GCF_001515625.1 Sinocyclocheilus rhinocerous | reverse complement strand
ATCAAAATTTGTTCATATTTACAAAATACATTTATGTGGGTCAGTGAAAACTTTGGAAATCTTTTCTTTGTACTTTTGTCAATTAAATAAAAGTTAAAGAGAATGAACAAATCACAGATTCTTGATTTTTTTGCATTTTACAAAATGTCCCAGCTTCTCTGGAATTGGGGTTGTATAAACATCTAATAGCGGTGTGTAGAGAGCTGGACTGTGGAGAACCTGTAGATGCTCTGGGTGGTAATCATTTTGGACCAGCATCAGGACCAATCTGGATGAGTACTGTCATGTGTACAGGATCAGAGTCTGCACTGAAGAACTGTGGCTCAGCAGGAGGGTTTAGATATGACTGTAGAGAAAGTGGAAATGCTGCAGTAATCTGTTCAGGTAAACTGCTTCAAACCTGTCCTCAGTGATCAGCCACCTGCTGTAAATTAAATTTTAAATGTGGTTTTCTTTTAACATTAATGAATAATGCTTAATGGTTGACCAAAAAAGACAATAATTATTTAGTTTAAAATGTGCCAGTATTTTTTTTATTTTTTATTTATTTATTTTAAAAAAAATGTCATGAGAAAAATAATGTACTGGTCTAAAATATGCAAACTAAGAAAGAATCATACTTTAACAGTGTATTATTCTAGGTAATTGTTAATTTGTACATATACATTTTTAACATGTCGATTTGTATAAATGAACATTAATGTATTATGATGAAAAAGATTCATCTAAAAGTGAACAATATTATGCTTAATTAATATTAACTTAGGTCGATGAATGTTTTAAAATAATTTTGTTAATTATCATGATTAACATAATGGTAACAAACTGAACCACATTATAAAGCATTGCCAATGCCCCCGCCCTTTGTGCTGGGAGCAGCTGCTTTTGGCAAAGGAGACGCTCAGATGTGGACACAAGAGATTCAGTGCAGAGGAAACGAATCTCAGATTCACCTCTGTTCAACATCACCATCACATAAAAACAACTGTTCTCATGATAAAGATGTTGGACTGCTGTGTTCAGGTTGGAATGAATTTCTTTTAAGTAAAATACATTTTAAAATGCACTTTTTTGTCATTTTCTAGTCTTTTTGCCATCTTCTCTCTCTGTCCTTCAGTATTTCTTTGTGTCATTCTCTTCATTCTCAATGTACAGACCGTGTGAATGTGAGGTTGGTTGGTGGTCACAGTCGCTGTGCTGGTAGAGTGGAGGTTCTTCATAGAGGTCAGTGGGGAGCAGTTTGTGGTGCTGGTTGGGATTTGGCTGATGCTGCAGTGGTGTGTAGAGAGCTGGACTGTGGAGAACCTGTAGATGCTCTGAGTGATGCTCATTTTGGACAAAGATCAAGTTCCAATCAGGGACCAACAAAAATGGGGTATGTCACGTGTACTGGATCAGAGTCCACACTGAAGAACTGTGGGTCAGAAGGATGGAGTAAATCTGTCTGTCGTACAGCTGCTGGAGTCATTTGTTCAGGTGAATGAGACTGATCGTCAATACATTTCGGAGAAAATTCACTAAACAGTCACTTCACTCTTAAAACTGTGGCTGCAATTCAAATTAAAACTTTAAATCTGTTGAGAATGTAAATATTTTACTTAAAGGGGTCATATGATGCTATTTTAAAGATCATTATTTTGTGTATTTGGTGTAACAGAATATGTTGACATGCTTTAATGTTCAAAAAACACATTATTTTTCAAATACTGTACATTATTGTAGGTCCTCTATGCCCCGCCTCTCTCAAACACGTCGTTTTCAACAAAGTTACATGTAATGGTGTTACGTAATTTAATTACAAAATAAATGTAACTGTAATCAGAAAAAATGTGTAATTAAATTAGTTACTTATGAAAATGTTAACGATTACAAAGGGGGTTACATTTGAATATTTACACGCGTCCACATTCAGATTTAATTGATTTCTTTCCCAAATTGCACTGACTACTCTAAAATATGAGACATGCGGCCGCGATGTGGAAAACACGGAGTGGTTCGTAGAATCCAGTCATAAAAACGGAACTCCTATTGCGCGGAACGTCAAGGAATATGCCACATTTCAGATAAATAAATCAAAAGTAAATATAATAAATATATAAATCAAAAAAGAACAGCGGCGTGCAGAGACCTTCGGAGGGGCAGGGGCTAAGCGATGTTGCTAGGGCACAATCGCGGTCCGGGGGCACATAGACCGGACCGAAAGGGCACTTTACCGTCGGCGATTAAAGGGGCCTCCGCCAAATGGTTTTGATCAGAGTAATCAATGCGAGAGAATGAGAATGGAGTGGACTGTGAAAGCGCACAGGTGGAGCAGAGAAGCAAAACTACTGTTCAGGGTTTCAAGTGCAGGTCAGTTTCATCTGTAAATATGCTATTGTAGTTTTGTCTTTGTACTTACTCAGGGCAGGACTTAAGGGGGCGTGGGCCCCTGGGCTTGAGGTTATGTTTGGGCCTTACACTACAAATGCCCTCAAATAGAACATCATTATGGAGTAACACAAAATACACAAACATATGCTTTGAGGTTAATAAATAGTACAATTAATATGCAACATGTCTAGGCTATAGTCAAAGATTAAATGTAATATTAAATATTCATTATAATATAATAAACAGGATGTGTTCTCTCAGTTGAGAGATCAAAACCCTGAAATAACTGAGTAAAAAAAGAAAAGAAAAGCCAGAGATGTTGGCTTATTAGTATTATAAAAGTTATTGTCATATCCCTTACCATAATCGCGAGCTTCAAGCTTTCAAAGTAAATATCAAGACAGTTAATAATGTCGTTAGTTTTACCTTCAGTTCAAGCCTGAAAGGGCAACAGAGCCGCGTGACAGACACAGTGATGATGCAGTACACATGCCACGGTTAAGACAGCTGACGTACAATGATTTCTGATAGGCAGTTCACTCTCCTGTGATGTGACCCTGTTCCCCCCCCACACACACACACAAACACACCTCCTTTCTATTTAAATAAGGCTTACGTAAATTAAGATGTAAATAAAGGTTTATATAAAAGGGACATTTGAGGTGTGTAGATCCCTGTAGTGATTTCAAGTGCAGGTCAGTTTCATCTGTAAATATGCTATTGTAGTTTTGTCTTTGTACTTACTCAGGGCAGGACTTAAGGGGGCGTGGGCCCCTGGGCTTGAGGTTATGTTTGGGCATAAACAGGATGTGTTCTCTCAGTTGAGAGATCAAAACCCTGAAATAACTGAGTAAAAAAAGAAAAGAAAAGCCAGAGATGTTGGCTTATTAGTATTATAAAAGTTATTGTCATATCTGTGTCCTCTTATGTCAGGGTCTTATTTAATCAATAAATTCAACTGAATAAAAAGACATGCTGGCTATTAAAGGAACACTCCCCTTAAAAAAAAAAAAAAAAAGGCTCATTTTCCAACTCCCCTAGTGTTAAACAGCTGAGTTTTACCGTTTTTGAATCCATTCAGCCGATCTTCGGGCCTGGCAGTAGCACTTTTAGCTGTAGCTTAGCATAGATAATTGAATCTGATTAGACCGTTATCATTTCTCGCTCAAAAATGACCAAAGAGTTTCTATATTTTTCCTATTTAAAACTTGACTCTTCTGTAGTTACATCGTGTACTAAGACCGACGGAAAATGAAAAGCTGCGATTTTCTAGGCCAATATGGCTTACTTATTTCATAATAGGTTTAGGGGGAGCTAGGGCAGACAATTAACGAAAATTAACGATGATTTTACTATAAATCCAAAGACAATGGACCATGGTAACCATAGATTAACCATGGCTTTTTTTACACTAACCATAGTTTAACTATGGAATGTGTAGTAAAAATAAATACAAATGGTAATCCATTTGCAAAAAACAAAAACAAAAAAACATGGTTACTGTACTTTTATTATAATAAAATCATGGTTAATTTTTTTTAAGGGACAAATATGACTCATGTTCAGTATTATGATTTTTCTATAACGTTATTGTAATGATGTAGTTATTATTGTACTAATTTTGACATGTAGGCAATTTAGAAAGTATAGTTTTGTTAAATCTTGAGTATTAAAGTCATGTGAGAGACAGAGATATCAGGGCAAAATAAAGAGACTGAAAATTAAAAAGGAAGTGAAGGTGCAGTTCAGGAAAGAACTTTTAATTATTTTGCATGTCCCCAGGCTAAGGATTTTTTGTGATGGCCATACAAAAAAATAGGGTTGTCCGTGTTTTAGAATGCGTTAGGGTGTATGGGATGGCCTGGATGAGTGTGAGATTTCCCAGCCTGAAATATTTTCTCAGTCCGCACCTCGTGGAAATTAATGGCACAGACACGCGGTTTCATTTAAGTGTGCGTGTGTATCACTTGTGGTGTTTTTAGCCTCTGCCACCTCAATATGAGTACATGAACACATAAACATAATCTCTAGAACTGCTCTAGAACTGAGTCACTTCATGAGCATTTTACAATTTCTTTTGAGAAAACTATCGTCATATCATATATACAAACAGACACCAATGTTTCAGGAGTTTAGTACAAAGAATAGGGCACATGCTTATTAGATAACCATATTTGGGTTGATGTATATGCTTTTATTTGATTTTTTTTAATTAACTGGATTTTTTTCCAAAGCATTGTTAGATGCAGTGTTTCCTGTAGTTATGCGAAGATTTGGTTTCAAAAACAGTATCAGTAAACTATTTCTTATGATTTTAAATCTGCATTGAACTTCAGATCAATCTCAAAGTAAAAGGCGGTACTAAAGTCTGATTTTGTGGTGTTAAAATTCAATTATTATAATCTTAATTCAAGTGATGAAGGATTTTGAAAGTCTGACAGTAATCAGTGTTGAGCACATACTGTAAGGTTAATCCTGCATTGTGTAAATGTTTGAAAATGATTAACAGTTGAAAACATTCATTAAAAATTTAGAAAAGTAATCAAAAAGTAATCAAAAGTAGTCAGTTACATTACTTTAATAAAGTAAAGTAAGTAAAAAGTTACACTACTATTTCATTTTAAATAGGGTAACTTGTAATCTGTAACCCATTACATTTTCAAAGTAACCTTCCCAACTCTGGGAATGATGGAATGTAATGTTTTGGACTTAGATGTGCATGATGTGCATTTTTTTTTTTTTTTTTTACAAATTGGCTTAATTTCATAAATTTTTTTTTATTTTTATTTTTTTTTCAAATCTTGTTAGTATTGAATATACTCTTAAACTTGCCATTCTGCATAAATCTGTTTTGTGTGGTTTGAACAGGTCATAAACATTCCAGACTTATTAATGGATCTCACCTGTGCTCTGGGAGATTAGAGGTGATTCAAGGCAACACATGGCACACAGTGTGTGACGCTGCCTTTGACCAGCAGGATGCAGAGGTTGTGTGTAGAGAGCTGGACTGTGGGGCTCCTGTACAGGTTCTGGGAGCAGCTGCTTTTGGCAAAGGAGACGCTCAGATGTGGACACAAGAGATTCAGTGCAGAGGAAATGAGTCTCAAATATATTTCTGCCCACATCAGTCTTCAAGCAAAAACAACTGTTCACATGACAGTGATGTCGGAGTGATGTGTTCTGGTTGAGTATAAATATTTTCTATATATTTGCAGTATATATATGAGCAATATCACACTCGTTGATGTGAGATATGGCTGTATATTAGCACGGCTGTGATTTGGCCGTAGGTAATCACAGCGTGCCGATATACAGCCGTATCTCACGTCTACGAGTGTGATATTGCGTTTATACAACAGTTCGATGGCACGAGTGTGTAAATACATTAGGAAAAACAACGGAGTGTCTTTAAAAACCCTATTTTGTGCAGAACTACTTCTTTCTGCCACGGATTCAAATCTCAGTTTGACAGTTTAACAGCTGAGCCCAAGCCTTTGTTATTCGAAAACACCCCTTTAGAACTAGTAACGAAGGAACGTTGAGTTGCTTCATTAAAAGCTTATTGTATTACTGTATTAAAAGCTATTAAAATATTATGTGGAGTGGAGTATTATGAGAGAGATGGACTGAGCAAGTGTGATTACCTGCATCTGATACAGCATTCATTCTTCAGATCAATCTCATATTCACAATAAAGCATTAGTTTGAATATCCACTGAGAAAAGCGTTATCTTTGTCGTAACGTTACTATCCTTTCATCTGTTAAGGGTGATTTCCAATGACAGCATTGCTCCGTGCATTTGTAGGCTGCATCAAGCTGTTGTTGAAAGTAAAAAATAATTTCCTTCAACAACAGCGTTTATTTTTCAATATAAAAGTCTTGACTTGTAAAAGCAGTCTCTTGTCACCATCTAATGGCAGAACAATGTAACTAAAATCCCGAACACACGCCGTTTCTAAATACTAAACACTATTATTAAATACTACTATTATTTAAATAAAATATTATTTATTGAATAATAATATTTAATGAACAACAACAACAGCCATCATAAAAGTTGCTTGGCAATTCAGTTGAAAGTACAAACACAGCGCTCTGATATACAGCATTGAAGTTAGCTATATAAAGTATAACGTGATGAGATTTTGACCTCAGCCAAAACTATTTACTCTGGAACCAATAATAGAATAATGAGACCAAAGACTGCCCATTAGATTGACCCAAAACGAATTATATCTCATGTTTAACCCATATAGAGACATCAGAGCCAGCGGTAAATTCCAGAAGATCTGGCCGAGGTGAGGCGCTTTCCAGAGGTTTAGGAGCGCTGAACATCCACTGACGTCCTGGAGCTCACATCTCCGAAAATGTTAAAGCAAATTTTCAAATAGACATTATCTGTATTAACAAACCGCATTTTTGAAGTCCAAACAAGTACATTCTTACCTAAAAAAACTGTTAAAACTACATTCCGTGACACAAAACAGTATTATTTAAAAAATTTATTGGATTTAGACGTCCGCCATGACACTCGCTGTGGGAAATACTGTAACTTAGGCAAGCGGAGTGATACAAATGGAGGAACGGCTGTTGGAGTTCTGCTGGACTCTAATATCACACTCTTATCAGCCAATCAGATTCGAGGACCAGAAAGAACTGGTGTATACATCTATATATTATATATGTGTCTATATATTTGTATAAAATACTTTAATGGACGTACACACGCATTGTTCGCACACAGAGGTTACTGATCGCGCTGCGCACACAGACAAATTCAGGAACAGAGAAACTTGTCACTGCTGCCCTGTGACTTTTATTTGATACTGCTTCGATACTGAATTATATTTCTCAGTAAAAAAGGGGGTATAATTGCTGTTTTTGAAGTAACTAAACTCACAGCTTCATTGTTTGAGAGAGAGAGATGCACAGACTGTAATCGTTTACAAAAATTAACCATGATTTTACTATAGTAAAAGTTTAGTAATTGTTTTTTGGCATATTGACTTCCATTTGTATAACCACAGTTTTACTACAAATACCATGGTTAAACTATGGTTAGTGTAGCAAAGCTATGGTTAGGGAAGTCATGGCCTAATGGTTAGAGAGTCGGACTCGTAACCCAAAGATTGTGGGTTCGAGTCTCGTATCAGCAGGGATTGTAGGTGGGGGGAGTGAATGTAAAGTGCTCTCTCCCACTTTCATTAATTTGTGGTTACCATGGTTTAATTATAGTTTGGTTTTTGGTTTTATTTGTAGTAAAATGTCTCTGTTTAATCAACGTAACCATGGTTTCTGAGAGGAGGGAATGAAAACAAGACAGGGGCTGCTTACATCGTGTGAGTGAGTGACTGGAAGTTCTTGAGCTCTGCACACGGCTGACGGTTGCTCTGAGGGGGCTGCTGCTATCGTGTGAATGAGTAAGCGACTTGGACTTCTCTGTGCTCTGCACACAGCTTGCCCCTGCTTTGAGGCAAGGGGCTGCTGATAAGGACATTTTTCGGTGCCCCGTACACAACTGGCATTGCCCTGAGGCAAAGGGCTGTTGATATTGTGTGGATGAACTTCTCTGTGCTCTGTACATGGCAGTCCGCTGTTCTGAGGTGGGGGGCTACTTGAATCGTGCAAATGAGGGTCTGTAAATCCCTGTAAACCTCCTCTCATAGACAGCACTGTCACCGACAAGGCTATTTTCCTGCCAAGCTTGCTACCCAAGGCCTTCACTTACTGAAGGGTAGACAAACACTGACAGCACTGCAGCTTGCGGGCCGCCCAGGTAAAGAGGAAGTGAATATTCATTCTGAAGGAGACATGAGAGGTTTAGGTGAACAAGGAGGATGCAAGAATAGACACGTCACAGGCCCATCACCTAAACTTTCTATCCTAAACTGCCATGGCTTCCATTTCTGCAGCTCAGCTGTGGAGGTGAAGAAGTGAGTGGACAGCTTATCCATAAAACATTACAGATCTTATACTCACTGGAACGCTGAAGGGTATGGCAATCCAGGTATCGTCCTCTGAAGAGCGCACATTCAAGATAAGAGGCTTCTTAAAGACAGCAAAGCTGCTTAAAGGAGAAAGATTCTGAGATAAATGGTGCTCGGTGCCAAGCTGTACTGCTTGAATGCCTGAACACCATTGGCTATTGCAGGTGCAATAGCAGGATTCAATAAGCCTTCAGCATTTCAGAGAAAAGGAGTTTCCCCCCCAAGTGGCTATCAGCCGCAATGTCAAGAAAACGAATTGAAAGAGAACCATATTTAATTTTCGTAAGGGATTTAAGCATGCAACCTTCTACTGTCTCTCTCAAAACAGCCATATTTGAAAAAAAAAGTTGAGTAATTTGTGTGACTGGATATAGCTGTCGGTTATTTAACATTTCTATAGTAAAACAGTTGACTATGATTTGTAACTTCCATCTTACCTTACTATCTTTCAATGTTAAACTGACGCTTCATGCTGGAATTCGCAATCTGTAAACAGTAAACCCCGCCTACTTTGATTTGAGTTTTTTAGTAGGCCTACTTCGTCCACCACTGGTGATTTGTTGAGATGAGTGGTAATTCATGGTGCCCCTTCCTGGGTAGTGTGATTTTATATAAGCTGTGTTCAAACTGAGGCTGCATCCTCCGAAGGACTCACACTTCAAAGGCTACATCCTTCGAAGGCCGCAAAGTTTGGATCGAGTATTTTTAAATGGGACGATCTCTGAAGGACTGTTCTTGTCACCTAGCAACTGTGACAGCTGATTTTTCATCACTTTATTTTCATGAATTTGGAATGTGTGCAAAGGATTGTGGTTGACTGAAGGTCGTGAAGAATACATCCCATGCATCCTTTAAATTAAGCTGAATGAAGGACGTGAAACGAAGGCTGCCTTCCAAGGATCCTTTGGATTGAGATGGCCTTAAAAGACATTTGATGATTCGGCAGCTGAGATATGCAGCCTTCGCAGGATGCAGCCTTCCATTTGAGAAGCACTCATAGTGTCATTTCTAATCTCCCAGACACTGACGCTATGACTCTGTGTAATGGCAACATGTGAGAAGTGGCGGCACGCACGGAAAAGTGCCAATACGCTAAAGATGAAAAATATAGAAGTGGCGTTGAGGCTGGATCTGGCTACAAAATGAAATTAAATGGCCGACTGCTGTAATACATGTGCAAATGTAAATAAATAAATGTATAAATGCATAAATGTAAATAAAATAACATGTCCCATGGCTTGGTCCTCTCTCGTCTTCCACTGTCGTCACTCATCCTTTTATCCCTGTGGGATTCAAGCCCGGTGTGAAGTCATGCTCCACTCCACTTTCATTTAATTGATTAGAATTATATTTGTTTAATTTAAGAAATTGAAATTCTCTCTCTTCATGTCATCATGCAAATGTACAGTGAAACGTGTAAAAGCACACTAGGCAGTACATGTAGTTTATTCTGTAGTACTACTTTATACTATTCAAATTTATATTGATTTGGATTCATTCTGTTTAAGTAACATGTCAGTTTTGTCCAGGTTACACTGATCTCAGACTGGTAAACGGTTCAGACTCTTGTTCTGAAAGAGTGGAGCTTCGGTTCCTCAATGAGTGGGGCACAATGTGTGATGCATGCTGGGATATGAGAGCTGCCAGTGTCCTCTGTAGACAGCTGAATTGTGGGATTGCTGTGTCTGTTGTGGGATCAGACAGGTTTGGAGAGGGAAGTGGTGAAATCTGGGCTGATGTGTTTGATTGTGACAGGAATGAAAAAAAAAACTCTCAGGATGTTTAATCTCTTCATGGAGTCGAGCTGAATGTTCTCATAGATGAGATGTTGGAGTCATCTGCTCTGGTGAATTCTTTCATTTATTTCTGAATTTACATTAATATTACAATTTTATTTTAATAAAGCATATTCTCAAACTTGTAATATTTTAGTAATTTGTCTGATGTTTCACTCAGATTCATCTCTGGCTCTTCATGATGGTCTGGTGCGGTTGTCTGGAGAGAGACAGTGTGAGGGGGAGGTGGAAGTTTTCATCCATCAGGTCTGGAGGAGAGTTCTGCTGGACTCCTGGAGTCTCACTGAATCCTCTGTGGTCTGCAGACAGCTGGGCTGTGGCTCTGTGCTGAACTTCTACGGCTCCTCTTCATCCAGTCCTGAACACAGTCATGAGTGTGTGACGGGCTTCCAGTGCTCTGGGAGTGAAGCTCATCTGGGGAACTGCAGCTCTCCACAAACTCTCAACTGCAGCTCCACACAACAGCTGTCAGTCACCTGCCTTGGTGAGAAGAACAACATCTGGGCAGATTCTTCAGTTGTTACTAATCAATAATGTGTTTTTCTTTCTCTGAATATCAGGTCGCGGGTCCATCAGGCTGGTGGGTTCTGGGGGAGACTGTGCAGGGAGGCTGGAGGTTTTTCACAGCGGCTCATGGGGGACAGTGTGTGATGACTCCTGGGATATTAAAGATGCCCATGTGGTGTGCAGACAGCTGCAGTGTGGAGTGGCCCTCAGTAACCAGCAGGTACCAGCCTGGTTTGGTCCTGGTTCTGGACCCATATGGCTGGATGAGGTGGAGTGTGAGGGGAATGAGACGTCCCTGTGGAGCTGCTCTTCTCCAGGCTGGGGAAAACATGACTGTAAACACAAGGAGGACGTAGGAGTCATGTGCTCAGGTAAACAGTACACTAGTCAAAATGTTTTCCATAGATGTATTTGTTGTTTTTTCATAAAATATTCTATATTTAAATAACATATTATTAGGCTAATGTAACATTTTACATTTTATCATTGCTTACAGCATGCATAACCCTTGTATTAACCACTTATTTTCACACAACCTGAGTTCCATTTGTTTAAATGCACATCCTTTCCATTTAGAGTTTAAAGAGATCAGGTTAACTGAGGGCTGTGAAGGGAATGTGGAGGTTTTCTACAATGGATCCTGGGGTAATGTGTGCTGGAACCAGATGGACAGAGATGCAGCGAGTCTGATCTGTCAAGAGCTGAACTGTGGAAGATCTGGTTTTGAATCCTCTTCTACAGCAAGAGTGAAATCAGCTCCTAATTGGCTGGATAAAGTAATATGTCGACCACATGACTCCACTTTTTGGCAGTGTCCATCTTTACCCTGGGAACAAAATTACTGTAATAAAGATGAAGTGGTCAAGATCACCTGCTCAAGTGAGATGATTTTAATGATGTAATTTAATGATGTAAGATGGTCTCAGTAGTCATATTTCTTTAAAGGGGTCATAGGATGCTGCATGCACTTTTACAAGTTGTTTGAACTGATGAATTTTTGATTAGTAATATGCATTGCTAAGAACTTCATTTGGACAGCTTTAAAGGGGTCATAGGATGCTACATGCACATTTACAAGTTGTTTGAACTATAATGTGTGTTGGCAGTGTGTGTACACAACCACCCTATAATGATAAAAATCCACCCAGTGTTTTTTTTTTAAACCTTGTTAAATGTTTTCCCCTTTCTCAAATCGAGCTGATCTCAGATGCCTGTCTGTGTGACGTCACAGACAGGCCCCTCTCTCGATAGTTTGATTGACAGTAGCGTTTCAGCACAGACTGGACTGGTGTCTTACCTTAGACCCGCCCTGAGTGAGCTAGATAGATAGATAAATTGCCTTTCCTAATAATGTGCTATGGAAGATAGGGGTGGGGTCAGCAGAGCTCATTAACATTTAAAGGAAAATGCTACAAAAACGGCTTGATCTGAAAAGAGCTGTTTTTGACAGGGTAAAAAAGGTGTTTTTTACACTACCATTGAGAAATTTTAAACAAACTATGTTACAGACTTTTCATTAAGAGCCTAAAGAATCATATCAACTTGTGAAAAATGGGCATCCTATGACCCCTTTAAATACAATATTTTTTTCTAATGTGGTGAGTAAACTAACGTTTCTGAAAAACTAAATTGAGGTGATGGAAAGTGGCATTGTTGATATATTTAACATAGACATTATGACTTTTGTTATCTGATGTTCAGTTCTCTTCATTTTATCATGTAATCTCAGTGGAGGAAAGTGATGAGTCTCCTCAGAGTCGCCTGTCATGTTCTACTTCACCATCTCCTCACCAGAGACAGTGTTCAAGTAAGTTTTTTGACAAATTTGCTAGATTTTTGTTAATGTAAACCTGTATTTTCTTAACAAATTATTAAAATATGAGCATTTAAAAAGAAATTATTAGCATTTAGCCTTACAACAAGAAGGTCCCTAGTTCACGTCCCAGCTGAGCCAGGCAGCCTTTCTGTGTGATGTCTGCATAGATTTCCCCCACAATCAAAAGACATGCAGCGTATGTGAACTGGAAAACAATAAATTGCCCATAAGTGTGAGCGAGTATCTGAATGTTGACCCTGTGATGGACTAGCCATCTGTCCAGGGTGTTCCCCATTTGTGCTCTGAGATGCTGAGATAAGCTCCAGTATCCCTGTGACCCTATGAAGGAAACGCAGTTTGGAGGGTGGATGGAGCGATTTCCTAAATCTGATCACAGATCTCTTGGTTCAGTTTTAGTGTGTTTTGTTGTAAATGTTGTGCTGAAGCTGGTGAGTGCTGGTTGATGTGTGTGTTTTAGATCATGTTCCTCTCAGACTGAGTGGAGGGGAGGGCCGGTGCTCTGGGAGGCTGGAGGTGTATCATAACGCTGTGTGGGGCTCAGTCTGTGATGATCAGTGGGACATCAGCGATGCTCAGGTGGTCTGCAGGCAGCTGGGTTGTGGAGCAGCACTGAGGGCTGATGGGAATTCAGTCTTTGGTGCTGGTGAAGGTGTTGTGTGGATGAACAAAGTTGAGTGCAGAGGGAATGAGATTCACCTGTGGGACTGTCCTCTCTCCTTGAACAACACTGACTGCGCGCGCAAGAAGATTGTTGTACTCAACTGTGTAGGTCTGTCAAAATCTCAGTTCTAATAATATTTGTGTTTAAATCAATAATTTGCATTATTGTTAATGTGTTTGTGTCTATTTTGACAGATTTGTCCATGTCTACCACTACTCCTGCCACAACAACATCAGCTTATCCTCCAGTTTCTCCTCCAGTGCGCTCAACATCAGTCTCTCCTTCACAAACTCCTCCAGCAGCTTCTCTCTCCGTCCCCCCAGTGCTTGTGATTGTTCTGGGAGTTGTGCTCTTACTGCTCTTAGTGCCACTGCTTATACTGATTCAGCAGAACAGAGTGATGAGGAGAGGTAGGAGAGATCCAGAGACTGTCATATTGTGTCTTATTCAGTGTGTGATCAGTCATGTGTTGTGAACTGACAGCAGGTTTGTCTGTCTACACTCACAGCTCTCTCTAAGAGGAAACACAGGACGACGACTGAGGCCGTTTATGAGGAGATTCAGCATAGACACAATTACTTCACTCAGAGGGGTGAGTAAGTTTTATAGTGTATGATTTGTCATTTTCAGTAGGCTAATCACTTAATTCAGAGGGGTTAGCCATGAGACATGAATCTCATTTAATATCATTAATAAGAGTCTGTCAGACAGTTAATATTCATCTAGTTGTGTTAAACCATCTTTAAACCACAGAATTCCTGACAGAAAACCACAGAGCTGCAGGTGTATGTTTATGTGTGTTTGTGTGTGCGCGCACATCTATCTGAATCCTTTGAAACTATTTTGTTTTGATGTTGAAGAGAGGGTGAATGAAATCAAGAGGGGAGTACTGTGATGATGTCATCACTGATGGACTGAATCCAGATCGTGAGACAGGTGCAGTTCTGTACTATAGTTGTAATTCTGTATCTTCTATTTTATAGTCTATATATTAAAAATTACCTATAAGAACATATTAAGGAACTATACAATAAGGTTTGTTTTGAGTGTAATGGTCTCTGTTAAATCTGTTATGTTAAATTTGTAGAAGACACACCTGGGAGCTATGATGATGTTATCACTAGCGGACAGAACTCTGGTATTAAAAGGGCCTACATTTAAAAAAAAAAAATTTTTTTAAGTGTGTTATTTAACACAGTCACTTCAAAAATTCAATGTTTGTTATGTTTATTTGTATGTAGTGGACACACCAGAGAATTATGATGATGCCATCGTTAATGGACAGGACTCTCAAAGTGTAAAGGGTGAGTCGCACAGAACCAGATTGTTTCTGTGATAAACTGAACATGCATTTCTACCATCAATGAATCATCATGGCTTTATCAGGTTTAATCTAATAATCTCAGACAGTCATGAGGAGAAAGAGATCAATGACGCAAGCTGTTAAACATTACAATGTGAGGTTTTATTTCACGTGTATCAGAGGGAGATCAGGAGGAGTATGATGATGTGAAGAACAGCAATGAAGATGAGAGAAACCTGTTGGGTATGTTTTTGTCTCCTTTTTAATCTTTATTAGATTAGCATTTGCTGATTTACAGTAAATGGCTCAGTTTGAAACATTTAACAGGATATATTTGCTTTTGTTTTTTAATAACAGACTATGATGATGTGGGCCAGGAATCAAAATTAGGAGAGGACTTTATGGCTTAAAGGCCACACCCACTGCTTCGGTTCATGAAATTACAATTGTACAGCTCGGTTTAAATGATCTTACAGCCACTTCAGGTTTTTCAATAAATTCTTATTGATGGGTTAAATTGCTTGCATTTAAAAATGTTTTAAATTGCTTTACCATTTCTATGATTCTCTTTTTGTTTTTCTTTAACACTTTTTAACGGTCATAAAAACAATGAAAACACACACACACACACATTGATTTAATTTATCAAGTGAGTCGAGCTGACTGACAAGAGTGAGGTGAGAAAGACAAGACCATGGCAGAAGAAACGAAACGCAAAAGCACCTTTTTGGCAATATTTTGGATTTTGAAAAGCCTGCTGACTTTTGTCGTTTATCTAAGGGGATTTTGGAAGATTAAAAAAAAAACATTTATTTCTTATTTATTTGGTTCCACAGTGTTTGCTGCTTTTTACTTTATTTAAACTTTGTGTATTTTATAGTGCTGTCAAACGATTAATCGCATCCCAAATAAAAGTTTTTGTTTACATAATATATATGTGTGTGTTCTGTGTATATTTATTATGTATATATAAATACACACACATACAGTATATTTTGAAAATATTTACATGTATTTACATGTCTATATTTATATTCATATAATTTATATTATAAATAAATATATTTAATATATAAACAACATTTTTCTGAAATATATACATGCATGTGTGTGTATTTATATATTCATAATAAATATACACAACACACATACATATATTATGTAAACTAGGGACGTCAATTTTCGATCATTTCCATGATCGATCGTCGCTGAAATTAACGATCAATTAATAGTTAACTTTAATGCAGCAAAATGCGTCTATTGCAGCAGCACGCAGTCACATGACAGGATCTTTTTACATTTTTACTTTCTCAAAAAAACTCGTTCTGTATGATTTATAAGCTTGTTTCCTCATGGGGACCTCAAAAATGTCCCCACAAGGTCAAAATTTACTAGTATTACTATCCTTGTGGGGACATTTGGTCCCCATAACGTAATAAATACCAGGTACACACACACACACACATAAACTGCATAAAATAATGCTAATGATGTTTTTTGCAAATATCATTGATTCCGTGCCTTATCCCTCACTTGAAGTTGTTGCCATTTTCCTGTTCTGTTTTATATAATTAAAACAAATAAAAAAATTGATCAGATGCTTATTTGCTTATTTAATGTTTAATGTTTTTTTTTCTCCTAATCCTTATTCATTTATGATTATTAGATAATGAAAATATTATACCCAACCTTAAACAGGATACTTGCCAACTTTAAACAGTAGTAGTTCTGTTGAAGTTCTGTTATGGACTGTAAAGACCCCTAAGACTATAAAAGACTATAAAAGAAAAGTACACACACACGCACACACACACGCACACACACACAGGAGAGATGCTGTTTGCAACATGCTGGATTTAATTCTTCTGAGAGCACTGATTGAATTTCAGTGATGACAACTATTTTTCCTGCCCTGTACAAATGCATAAAGCTAAACATGTTAAAATGGTTCTCTTAATTTATCGTTGATAAATCAAAGGTTTGTCACCTACAGTGGTTGTTTATAGAACTTAAATTCTCTCATCACTCAGCCTATGTTTATTATGAAACACTATTGTGTTGCTTTGTTTAATTAATTAAAAAAAAAAATGTAACAATAAAAATGTCTGTTTAACCAAAAAAAAAATGAATTATGAGAAATAACTGAACAATTTCTCTTCCATTAAGTGTTCAACATTGCTATCACCTCCAGTACTAGCGACACAAGCACAAAACGCTTAGCATCTCATTTCTACAATACGTCTGTAGGAAGACTAACGCATTGCAGTAGGAAATACGTAGCGTCTAACCTGTCATTAGCATAAATGCTGTTTTCTGCTGTTATCTTGTGGGTGAGTAACGCATTGCCACGTTTAACGCAAATGGCTACTTTTACTATTTCTGTGTGCCTTAGTTGTTGCCGCAGTGAATTAAACCTTTTTGATTAGTTTAAAACTGATTTGTGATCTGGTGTGTGATTTCTGATTTTTCTAGCAATAAACATTATTAAATGAAACGGACAATTAATGAAATAATGTATTAACAATACATTAACAAACAAAACATCATCATCATTAAGAAAAAACATGGTAAAACGGCTGTACATTTTTTAAAATTAAATTAAAATAATAAATAAATTATTAATTAATACAATTAAAATCATTAACTATTAATAAAATGATATATTTCAGTAATTTTAAATATATATTTATAAAATATATTTGACAAAATATCAATAAATATACAGTTAAATGTATTTTTGTATGTGTTATAATGTTTGAAGTGAGCATTTGTCAGTTTCTGTATCTCAGCAGGTGTTGATTCTGTAAATATCCTGGAGTGCTTCCTCTCTCTGAAATCTTTAATGTCTCCTCTATGATGTGTGACTATTTTTGCCTCTGGCACTCTGTGTGTGTGTGTGTGTGTGTGTGTATGTCTCTATATGGAGGAGGAGGAGTCCGTTTCAGCACTGACGTTCTTTTGATATATATGGTAAAAATTAGAAATGCCTCCTCTGATTTGTCACTGAAGTTGTTTGTTGGTTTCCTCTGTTCTGTCTAATAAGGTAATGATGAGCATGATTGGAAAGTTTTAGGGCTCTTCTCTTTAGGGGGCTCTTTAGAGGAGAAACTTCTGAGCTGATGAAATAGTGTGTGTCCTGCTGCATGAAGGAGATGATGAGGAGTCTGAAGATGATGTTTCTGCTAAAACTCGTCACCGCTGGTAGGTTTATACTTTCAGTAGATTTAAACCATCCTAATTCAACTGCTTATCTGCAATAAGATGCAGCACCTGACTGCTGTCTAATTGCCACGTTATTTATATTTTGTGCATTTTTAAAGTTATTTCTTAAAGTTTTACTTTCTTCTTTTTCCTCTGTCATTCTCATTCTGTTTTCCAATTGTGCTTTTCTTTCTTTCTCTCAGTCTGTCATACATCTGTTGCACAAAAAGACAGTGTGAATGTGAGGTTAGTCGGTGGTCACAGTCGCTGTGCTGGTAGAGTGGAGGTTCTTCATAGAGGTCAGTGGGGAACAGTGTGTGATGAGGAATGGGATTTGGCTGATGCTGCAGTGGTGTGTAGAGAGCTGGACTGTGGAGAACCTGTAGATGCTCTGGGTGATGCTCATTTTGGACCAGGATCAGGACCAGTCTGGATGAGTTATGTTGTGTGTACTGGATCAGAATCTACACTGAAGAACTGTGGCTCAACAGGTTGGGGTAAAAGCAGCTGTGATCATTCTAAAGATGCTGGAGTCAGATGCTCAGGTAAACTGCTCCACACCTCACCATAATAATACATCCCCAAAAGTATGGGGTCAGTAAGGTGATTTTATTTTATTTTAGTCTTTTATTTGAGTCTTGTGTGTGCAAGGCCTGAATTTATTGTTACAGTAAAATCTGTAATTATTTGAATTATTATTATTATTATTACAATTTAAAATATATTTTCTGTTTTATTATAATTTACAGTGTTTATAATTTATTGTTATTATGATTTATTCCATGGCTGCAGTCTTCATTGACACATGTTCCTTTTGAATTCATTCTAACCTCTTAAGACCCGGCAAAACATTTTAGGAAAAATTTTGTATTTTTTGATGTCATTACATTGTTTGGAGCATTAAAAAAAATGTAAACAAAAAAATAATTAAAAAATGGTATTTCATTCATAAGTTATGCTATGTCCTTGGTAGAGGACATCGTGACTCAATTTCTTAAAAAAAAATAATTTAAATTTTCTTTCCCTATTCATTTGTTGTGTCTCCCAAAATGCGTAATAAACATGATTTTAGTCCCGGTGTCCTCATATGAGGACATGTATGAAATCAACCTCCTGTTTCGTAACAGAAAGTCATATTTTGATTTGAAACCCCATAACATTTTCCTGAGATGTTGATTTATGACACACAGTTTAAAAATTTGTCCGATTTAAATGACAATTACAAAATATTATCATATTTCCATAAGAGTGTCACTAAATTAATATCAGACATTTTTGAAGACCAAGGAGAGGGAGTGGTCATAGTGAAACATCCAAACATTTAGTATCTCTGAAAAGCCCTGAATGTTCTCTGTACAGGACATCCAGACTAAAAACTGTGGCATGTATAGTCTCAGAGAAATTCACTAAAATATAATGTCCTCATATAAGGATGCAGGGTCTCAGGAGGCTAATATGTCAATCTTTTAATTTTTTTTTAAAGATTCTAGTTGGATTTTAAAATACAAATATTAAATGTTTAGTGTTTTTGTTTCCTATAAATAATTTAAATTGTCTGTGTTCTTTCAGGCTTTTCCTTTTTTTTAAAATGTTGTTTATAGGTTTAAGATTCTAGTTGGTGGTTGTTAGTAGATGTATTACTTTTACATTTGTTGTGGCTAGTAGATGTATTACTTTTATACATTAAGTGTACAAAAGGGATTTTATTTTCCCCAGTAAAGTATTTAAATTGTCTGTGTTCTTTCAGATGTCAGACTGGTTGGAGGTTCTCGCTGCTCTGGGAGATTAGAGATACTTCATGATCAGACGTGGATGTCAGTGTGTGACACTACCTTTGACCAGCAGGATGCAGAGGTTGTGTGTAGAGAGCTGGACTGTGGGGCTCATGTACAGGTGCTGGGAACAGCTACTTTTGACAAAGGAGACGCTCAGATGTGGACACAAGAGATTCAGTGCAGAGGAAATGAGTCTCAGATTCACCTCTGTCCAACATCACCATCACACAAACACAACTGTTCACATGAAAACAGTGTTGGACTGATGTGTGCAGGTTGGAACTAATTTCTTCTTCAGATTTAAATCCCCAGATTGAAAATTTGATGTTAGCTAAATACCATTTTCCCCTCTCATGATGTGATCCGTTCACATTATGAGACTGTCAATTTTTTTGTTCTCTCTGTTCAATATACAGACAGTGTGAATGTGAGGTTGGTTGGTGGTCACAGTCGCTGTGCTGGTAGAGTGGAGGTTCTTCATAGAGGTCAGTGGGGAACAGTGTGTGATGAAGACTGGGATATGGCTGATGCTGCAGTGGTGTGTAGAGAGCTGGACTGTGGAGAACCTGTAGATGCTCTGGGTGATGCTCATTTTGGACCAGGATCAGGACCAATCTGGATGAGTTTTGTCTTATGTACTGGAACAGAGTCCACATTGAAGAACTGTGGCTCAACAGGATGGGATAAAAACAACTGTGATCATAATGGGGATGCTGGAGTCATCTGCTCAGGTAAACTGCTCAAGTCCTCAACATAATAACATCACCAGAAATTGTCCTCCACCAACTCCATAAAAAGTTTGGAGGTATTTTTTTTTTCAGGATTCTTTGATGAACATAAAAAAATGTTTTTTTTAACTGAAGTCTGTTGTAACATCATAATTTTTGATAAATTTGCTGAAAAAAAAATCTGACCACAAACTTTTGAATAGTATACACAAAAATCACAAACTTATCTCACTCAAGTGTATGCTAACTAAATAAATAAATAAGAATATACCTACGGTATGCATGATACCTTTGTTTAACATTTACGTCTACTGTTTTTTTTTTCCAATCTTTTTTTTCAGATATTCTGAGAACAATACAAATATATAAAATGTGTAGTGTTTTCCATGTGAAATGTGATCTTAGGAATTTATAAAATATTGTTTTATACACCAAGGTTTTTTTGTTTTTGTTTTTTATATCAATTCATTGTTTTTGCTTTCAGATGTCAGGCTACTTGGAGGTTCTCGCTGCTCTGGGAGGTTAGAAATACTTCATAATCAGACGTGGATGTCAGTGTGTGACGCTGCCTTTGACCAGCAGGATGCAGAGGTTGTGTGTAGAGAGCTGGACTGTGGGGCTCCTGTACAGGTGCTGGGAGCAGCTGCTTTTGGCAAAGGAGACGCTCAGATGTGGACACAAGAGATTCAGTGCAGAGGAAATGAGTCTCAGATTCACCTCTGTGCAGCATCACCATCAGACAAACACAGCTGTTCTCATGAATACAGTGTTGAACTGGTGTGTGCAGGTTGGAGCTAATTTCTTTTCTAGATTCAAATCCCCTGACTGAAAATTTAATGTTACCAAAATGTTTTTCCCTCTCATAATATGATTCATTCATCTAATTTTTCATCCCGATTTTCTATTTTCCTCACTGTCTCTTCATTTCTCATTCTCTCTGTTCAATATTCAGACCGTGTGAATGTGAGGTTGGTTGATGGTAACAGTCGCTGTGCTGGTCGAGTGGAGGTTCTTCATAGAGGTCAGTGGGGAACAGTGTGTGATGATTACTGGGATTTGGCTGATGCTGCAGTGGTGTGTAGAGAGCTGGACTGTGGAGAACCTGTAGATGCTCTGGGTGATGCTCATTTTGGACCAGGAACAGGACCAATCTGGATAAGTTATGTTGTGTGCACTGGATCAGAGTCTACACTGAAAAACTGTGGCACAACAGGATGGAGTAAAAGCGACTGTGATCATAATGAAGATGCTGGAGTCAGGTGCTCAGGTAAACTGCTCCATACAGTACCTCACCTTAATCACTAAAATGATCTCTACTAAAATAATTTAGTTTGATATACACACAAACACAAACTATTTGGCAAAAAATTGTCTCTGTTACTTGAATAAACCCGCTTAGTTTCTCTATGGTTCTCAACATCGGTCTTGGGGACCCACTGCTCTGTACATTATGTGTGTCTCTCTTATCTGTCACACTCACTTCAGTTGATGGAGTGTCTCAATCAGCTGATGATCTGAATTAGATGCATTAAATAAGGAAGAAATGTAAAATGTGCAGAGCAGTGGGTCCCCAGGACCAGTGTTGAGAACCAATACTCTACACCTTCAAGAAACACCTACAGGCAAGAAGGCTGAACACTGTTTTTTTTTTACTGTATGTACTTGCTCAATAATTGATTTTTGTATTTAAAAAATCATATTGTGGCTTTTAAAAAAATTATTTCTCAATATTGTTTATAGGTTTCAGATTCTAGTTGGTGGTTGTTAAAAAACAAATAGGCTAGTGGATATATTACTTTTATCCATCAAGTGTACAAAAGGGATTTTATTTTCCCCAGTAAATTATTTAAATGATCTGTGTTCTTTTAGAAGTCAGACTGGTTGGAGGTTCTCGCTACTCTGGGAGGTTAGAGATACTTCATGATCAGACGTGGATGTCAGTGTGTGACGCTGCCTTTGACCAGCAGGATGCAGAGGTTGTGTGTAGAGAGCTGGAATGTGGGGCTCCTGTACAGGTGCTGGGAGCAGCTGCTTTTGACAAAGGAGACACTCAGATGTGGACACAAGAGATTCAGTGCAGAGGAAATGAATCTCAGATTCACCTCTGTCCAACATCACCATCACATAAAAACAATTGTTCACAGGACAACAATGTTAGACTAGTGTGTGCTGGTAAGAGCTGGATTAAGAGAGAGAGAAAGAGAGAGACACTTATGTATGTATACAACACAGTGGTCCATTATTTTAAATATGACAAATTTGCACGCTCTCTCTCTCTTTCTTTCTCTCTCTCTGTTACCCTTTCTCAGATGCAATGAATGTGCGGGTTGTTGGTGGTAACAGTCGCTGTGCTGGTAGAGTGGAGGTTCTTCATAGAGGTCAGTGGGGAACAGTGTGTGATGATGACTGGGATTTGGCTGATGCTGCAGTGGTGTGTAGAGAGCTGGACTGTGGAGAACCTGTAGATGCTCTGGGTGATGCTCATTTTGGACCAGGATCAGGACCAATCTGGATGAGTGCTTTATGTTCTGGAATGGAATCTACATTGAAGAACTGTAGATCAGCAGGATGGGGTATGCACACATGTACTCATAATGGTGATGCTGGAGTCATCTGCTCAGGTGAATGACATAGTATACTGTTTACTGTGATAAATGACATAAAATGACACAAAACTGTAAATGTGATGTGATATTCATGTTGTATTTTTCATATGCTCAACAGATACACTCCAAATAACTGTGATTTGTCTCTTTTGTATCATTTATTAAATATAATATAAACAGATCATAAACATTCCAGACTTATTGATGGACCTCACCTGTGCTCTGGGAGATTAGAGGTGATTCATGTGAATGCCTGGAATTCAGTGTGTGATGCTGCCTTTGACCAGCAGGATGCAGAGGTTGTGTGTAGAGAGCTGGACTGTGGGGCTCCTGTACAGGTGCTGGGAGCAGCTGCTTTTGCCAAAGGAGATGTTCGAATGTGGACACAAGAGATTCAGTGCAGAGGAAATGAATCTTATATTTCTTTCTGTCCAACATCATCTCTCAAACACAACTGTACCCATGAGAATGCCATTGGGCTGTTATGTTCTGGTAATGGAGCTGTAGTTTTCCACTTACTGTGATAATCACAAAGTTTTTTTTCTTTTTCTTTTTCCTTTTTTTGTAAAAAAAAAAAAAAAACTTTATTTTTTAAAATAAACATTGTTTTTCATTAAGGTTACACCGATCTCAGACTGGTAAATGGACCAGAATCCTGTTCTGGTCGAGTTGAACATCAGTATCTCAGTAAATGGGCCACAGTGTGTGATGCATGCTGGGATATGAGAGCTGCCAGTGTCCTCTGTAGACAGCTGAATTGTGGGATTGCTGTGTCTGTTGTGGGATCAGACTGGTTTGGAGAGGGAAGTGATGAAATCTGGGCTGATGTGTTTGATTGTGACGGGAATGAAACAAAACTCTCAGAATGTTCCATCTCTTCATGGAGTCGAGCTGAATGTTCTCATAAACTAGATGTTGGAGTCATCTGCTCTGGTAAACTTATTTAATCAAGACTAATAACATTATGCTAATTGTGAAAAAAAAACTCTCTAGGCTTATATTAGGCATAAACTATTTAATTGTTCTTTAACTACAATACTTTGTTCTACCAGTTCAAAAACACATCACATCTTCTCTTCAGATTCATCTCTGGCTCTTCATGATGGTCTGGTGCGGTTGTCTGGAGAGAGGCAGTGTGAGGGGGTGCTGGAAGTTTTCATCCATCGGGTCTGGAGGAGAGTTTTGCTGGACTCCTGGAGTCTCATTGAATCCTCTGTGGTCTGCAGACAGCTGGGCTGTGGCTCTGTGCTGAACTTCTACGGCTCCTCTTCATCCAGTCCTGAACACAGTCATGAGTGTGTGACGGGGTTCCAGTGCTCTGGGAGTGAAGCTCATCTGGGGAACTGCAGCTCTCCACAAACTCTCAACTGCAGCTCCACACAACAGCTGTCAATCACCTGCCTTGGTGAGAACAACAACATCAGGACAGATTCTTCAGTTGTTCGTGATCAATAATGTGTTTTTCTTTCTCTGAATATCAGGTCGCGGGTCCATCAGGCTGGTGGGTTCTGGGGGAGACTGTGCAGGGAGGCTGGAGGTTTTTCACAGCGGCTCATGGGGGACAGTGTGTGATGACTCCTGGGATATTAAAGATGCTCATGTGGTGTGCAGACAGCTGCAGTGTGGAGTGGCCCTCAGTAACCAGCAGGTACCAGCCTGGTTTGGTCCTGGTTCTGGACCCATATGGCTGGATGAGGTGGAGTGTGAGGGGAATGAGACGTCCCTGTGGAGCTGCTCTTCTCCAGGCTGGGGAAAACATGACTGTCAGCACAAGGAGGACGTAGGAGTCGTGTGCTCAGGTAAACAGTAAACAATCATTTAAATAATAAAATTTTAATAACCCATAAATTGCTCTCATTATTAGCAATATCCATTGTGTTTGCATTATACACATTAAGAACAGGGTTGAAAAATGTTCTTATGCATTTTTAAAAGAATTCCGAAAGTGATTCCATTGAGGGTTCATTCCATTGAGAGTGTAGATGGAATACAGTACTAAAACACTGCTGCTGACTATTCATTACGGAACACAGATGAAAATGTTAATCCGATTCTCAAATTAATGACTCTAATGAGTCAGTTCTTTTTAGTTAATAAAAGACAAGCATTTTACAATTGCAAATTGTAAAATTTAGATCTATTTATTATTGAAATGGTTATATCGTTTGGCAGTGAAATACAATTTCTTTCCCCCCCAAAATATTTATTTTTTAAAAGCTCTAAAAGAACAGTTTTTTATTTATTTTTATTTTTATTAATTAATTCCCTTTCCTTTCTATCTAGAGTTTAAAGAGATCAGGTTAACTGAGGGCTGTGAAGGGAATGTGGAGGTTTTCTACAATGGATCCTGGGGTAATGTGTGTTACAACCAGATGGACAGAGACACAGCGAGTCTGATCTGTCAAGAGCTGAACTGTGGAAGATCTGGCAGTGAACCCAGATATTCAGTGGGACTGAAGTCTCATAACTGGCTGGATTATTTTAAATGTCGACGACATGATTCCACTTTATGGCAGTGTCCATCTTCATCCTGGGGACAGAATGACTGTCATAACGAGGTGGCCAAGATCACTTGCTCAGGTAAATTTTTAAACCATTTAAACGCAGTGATATTTCTGTAAATATAAAGGTTACATGAAACACTGAATAAATGATTTAAAATTATTTTCATGAAACTGTGATCATGTTATAATCTCAGCAGAGGAAAGTCAAGAGTCTCTGCGGAGTCGTCTGACATGTTCAGCATCTCCTTACCAGAGAAAGTGTTCAAGTAAGTTTATTTGACAACAAATTGGTTTAAATATTTATAAATTTTTCCACATATAAATCTGACTAGCTGACATGTCTTTGAAAAGAATAGTAATGTGTTCCATTCTTCGTACTGTGACAGCCCTTGACCAAAGACTATAGAATACCTTTGACTCTGTAAACCACAAAGAATAAACTTCACCAATCAGAAAAATTGCCAGTCATTTGTTTAGCATTTTTAGGTTGCTAACATTGATTACAGCATATTTACTATATGTGCAGTTAAACTTCCTTCTCTCTGTGTTTTTTGTTGTAAATACAATACATTACAATATTTATTTATAAAGCACATTTAAAAACAACCGAGATTGACCAAAGTGCTGTACAGAATAGAGTAAAAAAAACAAGACTACAAAATTTAAAACACAACAATACTAAAACAATAATCATACGGGTGTTGACAGGCCAAATTATTGAGGGCTTTATAAACAAATAATAGAATTTTTAAAATCAGTTCTGTATTTGATAGGGTACCGGTGCAATGTCGATAAAATAGGAGTTGCTGGCTCATTCTTGCGGGTCCCAGAGAGAAGTCTAGCAGCTGACTTTTGCACTAAGTTGTTACAAAAGTATGAATCACCGTTTTGAAGTTACTCTGTGATAAAAAAGGGTTTCATTTTAGAAAGTTGACAAAGATGAAAAAAAGCATGATTTTACAACAGTACTGATCTGTTTGTCAAAATCTAAGTTATGATCAAACAGAACTCCCAGATTTCTAGTGCACTGACTTTCATATGGGGCCAGATGGTCATGGTCAACATCTAGCACACAATATTCCTTAGGCCCAAATTGAATTATTTTGATTTTATTTTCATTTAAATTTAGAAAATTAATTGATTGCCAAAGCTTAATTTCTTCGAAACAGGCCAAAAGTGGTTGAAAACCATTTTTATGCTTTAAGGGAAAATACTTATTTTACATTATTTAATATAGTATCATCAGCATATAGATGAAAGGAAACTCTATATCTGTTAAAAATGGAAGGCATAATTAGCATATACAGGGTAAACAACACTGGCCCAAGGATTGATGCAAAGTGTACACTGAATTAGACAGATGGGATCTTAATGTTGTGATCTTCTCAACAACAACAACAAAAAAACTTCCCAAAGTTGTCACAGAGAGAAGTAGAGGGCTCTAGAATAGAATGCACAGAGGGATTTAAAACAGTAAATAATACAGAAAAGAACTTGAGGTTTATGACAATGCTGTGCTGAAGCTGGTCCGTGCTGTTTGATATGTGTTTTAGACCATGTTCCTCTCAGACTGAGTGGAGGGGAGGGCCGGTGCTCTGGGAGGCTGGAGGTGTATCATAACGCTGTGTGGGGCTCAGTCTGTGATGATCAGTGGGACATCAGCGATGCTCAGGTGGTCTGCAGGCAGCTGGGTTGTGGAGCAGCACTGAGGGCTGATGGGAATTCAGTCTTTGGTGCTGGTGAAGGTGTTGTGTGGATGAACAAAGTTGAGTGCAGAGGGAATGAGATTCACCTGTGGGACTGTCCTCTCTCCCTGAAAATCCACACTGACTGCTCCCACAAAGAGCATGCTGGACTCACCTGTGCAGGTCACAGCAAAATACTGAGGAATAATAATCAATTCATAATTTTAAAGTGTAAAACATTTGTATATTCAAGACATTTGCATGAACTGTAATCAGTATTTTTTACATTGCCAGATTTGTCAGTGTCCACTACTCCTGCCACAACAACATCAGCTTCTCCTCCAGTTTCTCCTCCAGTGCGCTCAACATCAGTCACTCCTCCACAAACTCCTCCAGCAGCGTCTCTCTCCGTCCCCCCAGTGCTTGTGATTGTACTGGGAGTTGTGCTCTTACTGCTCTTAGTGCCACTGCTTATACTGATTCAGCAGAACAGAGTGATGAGGAGAGGTAGGAGAGATCCAGAGACTGTCATATTGTGTCTTATTCAGTGTGTGATCAGTCCTGTGTTGTGAACTGACAGCAGGTTTGTCTTTCTACACTCACAGCTCTCTCTGACTGGTACACAGGACTTCACAGGACTCAGTCTCAGACTGAGCCAGTATATGAGGAAATTTATCACAGACACAATCAATTTACTCATAGAGGTGAGGCATCATGAGAAAACGTAATTGTAAGTGCGTACTGATTCAAAGGGTTCCTACAGTGTTTACTTCTCCTCGATTACTAGCACATTACTGATTACCCTTACAATGTTAAAGTCAGCTTGGCACCTCATGCTTATAGAAGGATCAAGTTGTTGATCTTAACTTTCAAAACAGCTTGCAAAGTTGAATCCTACAAAGATGACATTAAAAAAAAACATGTTTCTGATTGTTCTGCCTTGCTTTAATAGGGAGTCTCATCTCTGAAGACACTGATGAGCTTCTCTCAGGTTAGAGAGGTGATTTACAAACTCAGTAAATAAATGTAAACTGTGAAAACTGTAAACTGTGTTTTATATATATATATATATATATATATATATATATGCATACATACTATTTTGATTTTGAAGAGAGGGTGAATGAGATCACACCAGGATTGTATGAGGATATCTTCACTGGTGGACCAATACCAGATCGTGAGACAGGTGCTGATGCTCTTCTGTACTTTAGTTGTATTTCTCTCTCTAATTCTGCAATGTGCATATTAATATATAAAGTACATTCAAGTTTGTTTTGAGTGTGATAACAATGATTTCATGTTAAATTTGTAGGAGACACACCAGAAGGATATTATGATGTCATTACTAGTGGACAGAACTATGGTACTGAAAAAGGTGATTTTATTTTTGGATAATTTTTCTCATGGATGTTTACACCCTACTTCTTTAAGGTGAAGGCCAGTTCAGATTTTAAAAAAATTCATTTTATCAGCTTAATGTTACATTTAAGAGCTTATAATGTATGTGTGTGTGTGTGTCTGTGTCTGTGTAGTGGACACACCAGAGAATTATGATGATGTCATCATTAATGGACAATGCTCTCAATGTGCAAAAGGTGAGTCACAAAAAATATTTTCAATAAACTACGTTTGTTTCAATGATATATTGAATGTTTTTATACCGTTAATGAATTATTGTGGCTATATCAGGTGTAATCTAATAATCTGTCATGAGGGGACAGGGACCTATGACATGATACACATTCAAGGTGTATTAAAAATTAAAATGATTTTTGTACATGTGTAAAGAAGGAGATCAGGAGGAGTATGATGATGTGTGGAGTATCACTGAAGATGTGAGAAACCTGTTAGGTAACCTTTTTGGCTTATGATTCCAACATTTATTTTAAATATTATGAATAAAATTGCCTGTCAAAAGTTCGGTCACACTTCATTCTTTATTAGCGCCTTTTTTAAGACACAAAAACTTTGAAGTAATTCTATTAGTAATTTGCTGATTTAAGTGAAATTAACTCAGTTTGGAATACTGATGCAATCATAACATTAAACAAGTTTTTTTTTCTTAAATGCAGGCTATGATGATGTGGGGGAGGAGTCAAATTATGAGGGAGGGGCCGTATGACTCAATGGCCACACCTACTGCCTCTGTTTATTTCATCAAGTTTTTTTTTTTTTAAAGAGTTGCTTTTGATTCTCTTAATATTCTGTAATATGCTACTTAAATATGGTCATGAACACAAATCTAGATTAACAGAACTACTGTTAACATTATAAATTCTAGTTGACATATCAAGGTTATGGATCAGGATTAGGGTTAAGTATTTCTATGCTTGATCATTTGTGGTTTGATTTCCTCTTTTCTTAAAGTTTTTTTGTTCCTTTCAAATAGCTGAAATATAGGAGAGTCTTCCATTGACATGACTTGCACAAATATGTTTCTGAACATTTGTTGAATATATGTTAGTACGGTGACGCATTGCTGCCACACAAATTTTTTTTTCACTCAGTTATGTCGTAATAACGAAAGCCTGGGCTGCGTTTCTCGATAACGATTGATCTTAGAGCTTAAAGGCGGGCGTACACGGTGCGATTTTTGCTGTCGTACGAGCTCGTAGGCGATTTTTTTTCTCGCAGATGCTCGCATGGTCGCGGCTCGTACCATGTGAGAAGAATTACGGGCCGATCCGAGACTTTACAAGCACCTCCCGTCCTCCCGATAATTTTCAAACATGTCAAATAAAAAAATCGGATGCTGTCGGTTTAAATTCGTGGTGTAGCCTATGTGCGGTTGAACGAGACGATTTGGCGATCCATCTGAAGTTGACCAATCAGAAGATGACAAAAACCATATAGTCTCAAGCCGCCTGCCACAAAGAAAACTATTTCGTCCTTAGAATCCATATTTTTATGAATGGCGCGAAACGTAATGCTTACGTCAGAGTTTGTAAAATCGTAGTAAATTTGTGTAGTGTGTGACTGCCTCCGTACTATTTTCGGATAAACTCAATCGTGACATGTGCCAGAGCTCACGACGTTCCGACCTTCAGAATCGCACCGTGTACGCCCGCCTTAAGAGCGTTTTCTACGAGTCATTTTACGATCGTTGGTTATTGTTTCACGTGCATTTCCCAAAAATGCACAACGCAATAGCACGTAGCCGTGCTTTAGGTGCTACTTAGGAGTCCCTATCCGTTTGTCAAGTGCTGAAATAGTGGAAAAAATAATATGTGTGTGGCAGCAATGCGTCACCGTATGTTAGAAAGCATTCATGATCAACCTAAAATAAGGTGTTTGCATAAATGTTATTCACTGGCTGTGTTGTAGTCTAAAACAATTGTCATAAGAATACAATTGCCTGGTGGGATCCAAGAATTACATGTCTCGCCTAAAAATTACACTGCTAAATATGACAAAAATGTGTGCAAGTGATACTTAATCAAACAACATTTTTACTGATTACTCTACTCCTGATTCCTGAATTGTTCTGCATACAGAGAACATTAATTAAGGATGAGAAATGAATAAGTAAAATAAAATAAGTAAAAAATGTATGAAATCTGAATAATATCTGATTCATTCATCTCGATCATTCCATTGCCTTTGCTGTGGAATTTGTAATTTAGAATAGGCTATATATTTTTTTATATTGTTAACTTTAATATTTTAAGTTTTTTTTTTTTCAGAAGTTTTTTCTGTTAACTCAAAATTGTTTAACAGAAAAAAAGAAGTTCAAACTTTAGTATGCAGTCTAAAGTTGTTACAATCGCCAGCTGGAGTGCCCATGAACTCCATTAAAGGGCACTCCACCTCAGACTCTTGCCCCTGTACTCTGGACTCCATTTCCCATGTGTTCCTTGCCCCTTATGTGATCTTGTCATGTTCTACCCTTGTATGTGTGTTATGTTCTGATTGGTTCCTGGTTTGCATGTGTCATTTTCTGATTGGTTCCCTGGTTGCATGTGTCTTGTTTTCATTTGTTGGTTTTGTCATGTGTTCACCTTGTCTAGTATAAAAGATGCTTACACCCACCCAAGAGGAGTGATTATTGTATAGCCATTCCTTGTTTCTAGTTTCCAAGTTTACCCTTTCTGTGTTTCCTAGTTTACCTGTGTTTTTGATCCTTGGACTGTTTCTTTGTTTTTTGATTGATTGCTGCCTGCCCTGACCATTGCCTGTATATTGGATTACACTGTTTGCTGGTGCTCGACCCTGCCTGTTTTGACCACGTTTGTGAATAAAGCCTTGCATTTGGATCCTCAACTCTGTTGTCACGCTCTCCATGTTACAAAAGTACTATAGACTGACAAGATAGATATAAATAGGCTACTAGCCGTTTATGCTGGTTTTTATATGTAAATGCTATTGACTTGGACATTACGATCTGATTTATGTTTGTCTATACAGACAGGCAGGCAGACAGACAAAAAAAAGAAGTCTATAAATCAGTTTAGATTAATCCATTTTATGTTGTGTGATTTCAGTCCCCTGCTGGTGTCAAAGTGAACAACAGGTAATAACTTTCTTTCTGTGGATTTTATGGTCTTTTACTGCCATCTCGAGGATACAGATGAAATGCAGTAATAGAAACTTCAAAGAGGTTTGTAGGCTACTTGCCTGTAAGATTAGAGCAATTCTAAATAACACCATTTTTCATCATTAAATCTATGGATTTAATTGCATGTTATTATAGGTTATTGATAAAAATTGTCCTCCCGTTAAGAATCTCTCGCTGCTACAATCAGATTGCTGCTGCTGTAATATGACACCCACTAATTATTTTAGTGAAACCTTTGGTGTTTCTTCTAAGTTGACCCTTACCGCCACAGATTTTCAACTGGCTTCTAATGTGGCCTGGTTGTATTGGGCAGTTTTTGAATCCTGCCATCAAATGTACAATTTATGAGAGGCTAAACCTAAAAGAAACATCCCACAGATGTTGCTGTTGCATGCCTAAATTTTTTTTGGAAATAAAAGTACATTATTTAACATTTTGAGGCTACAGGTAAATAGGTAGGTGTGATATGGTTCAAGAGGGAGGAAGGAAGAAGACCGGGTCGGCGGACTGGGACGCGTGCACACACTACAAAACATTCAGTGAAGAGGCGCTCCCGACCATCAGCGAAAATACGTTTTCTCTCATAAATTCTCGTGAGAAAGCGATTATCTCCAAGGCATATCTCCAAGCATGGACTATCAACTAGCCCTTTAATTGGTCTGTGCAGTTATTTTATTGGAAAGAAAGAAGAAACCACAACAAAAAAGAATATGGCAGAAACAATGGCTTGGAAGACGTGGACAACAAGGACTGTTAGTACTGCAGAAAGAGTTGGAGGTAATTAAACAGTACAATGAAACGTGGTATTATGTACACAATCTGTGCATTTGTTAAATTTATTTCTAGTTAGTTGATTTGATTCATTTGTAGCTTTTCGTTTCGGTTCATAAAGATGCATGATAAGAGTGTTTATGCCATCTGCACTGTGATTGGCTGGATTAGTTCCACCTTGTCACTCTGTCGCTCACATTACGAGATCACGTGGCGATAATATGTGTAAAACCTGGCGAAGGTATTCTGAGAAGACCAGCCGGCTGCAAAGCATATAACCTGAATAGACATGCCTCTCGACCACGCCCAGGAGGTGCCGATAGCCCTTGTTGAGTGTCGCTCTGAAGGGGGTAGATAGTGATTTAGGCACGTAGCCCGGTCTCTGCCGGAGAGTGACGCTGCAGTCACCAGGTCTGAAGCGAATACAGTGGCTGTCCACAGAAAACGCATGAAAATCCCCTATGCACTTAGCCGAAGCGAGTGCAAGAAGAAGTGCAGTTTTGAGAGGTTTCAGAGTTGACGGTAGAGATCCACTATCCAGCCTGTACTGTAGAAAACACAGAACATCCGACACGGAGCAAGCAGCCGGGTCAATATGATCAGGGCACCATTTCACAAACACTCCCCAATTTTAGAGCATACAAACGCCTCGTGAAGGAGAGAGCATGTCGAGCACATGAGAATGCAGGGCGCTCAGCTCCTCTGACTTAGCTCCAAGCTCCAAGCGGTTTATGTGCCACCGGCTCTGAGGTTCTGACCACAGCCCCGAAGCCGGCATGCCCTTGCACACTGCTCACCATTCGCGAGTCGATTCGTCCATCATGACGCCACCAAGCTCAGGGGAACCCCCCGGCTGAAGAGATCTGGGTTGCGTCACGGCCTCAGAGCTTTGATGCAGCCGCGAGTGACTGCGATGCACAAACGCCCCGAAGTCCACGCCGTCCAAGGGAATCGAGATTTCAGCCATAACTGCAGTGGGCGCATGTGTAGTAAGCCCAGATGACATACCGCTGAAGCAGACGCCATGAGTCCCAACAGCCTCTGAAATTCCTTCAAGTGAACAGAGCTGCCCAGTCTGAAATGGCCTGAATGGACGCTTGCAAAGCGCTCTGTTGATGGGCCTGAGATCTAGAATCGGGCGGAGTCCCCCGTCTCTTTTGGGTACCACGAAATAGCGGCTGTAAAACCCGCTCTCCAGCTCGCTCGGAAGGACTCGCTCTATTGCTCCTTTTTCGAACAGACTGCATACCTCTTGTCTCAGAACCAGGGCATTTCGAGGCAATGTTAGAGACTGCACCACGCCATTGAAACGGGGTGGTCTGCATCTGAATTGAAGGGTATACCCACGCTCTATCACACCTAGTAGCCAGCGCGAGATTCCCTGAATAACTTCCCATGTGCTCAAGAACTGACATAGCTGCTTTAGCAGCTTGGTCTTTGAATGCGCCGGCGAGTGCTGCTCAACTATAACCTGTGTGGGCGGCGGCTCTGCACTGCTCTGAGGCGGGGCGAGCGGCGCCGCATTGACTGAGTGAGGAGGAAAGAGCTCTTTTTGTGAGAATGTATGCATTTTTATTGAATGAACATCCAACACATACATTTGTAAACATGAACTTGTGGCACTTGGCAGCCGGGCCGCTTGCGCACTCTCCTCCTCTCTTCAGACCGTCAGGATGACTGCTTAGCAGCCGGCGGCGGGCGAGAGTCACGTCACGGGCTTCTCCGCTGGCTGTGGCATTTCCTCCTGGGACCCCATGCCTTCCTCCGGACATCCGGCTCCTGGCGAGGAGCAGTAGCAGTCACCGCCGTGTTCGCTGGCATGGGGTTATCCCTCCATTGGGAAGAGCCAGGTGCCGACGAGGACCTGGATCTCGCTGTCTGCTGCTGGAAAGCGCACCTCGGCATCACGTGACTCATGGCTTTGGTGCACTTTTGAACATCCGCGAAACGCTCAACAATGGACTCCACGGCGTCACCAAAGAGGCCGGTGGGAGTCACAGGAGCGTTCAGCAGCACTTTACGGTCAGCATCCTTGAGGTCAGCCAGGTTTAACCATAGGTGCCTCTGAACACGACCATAAAACCCATGGCCTTACCTCACGGCCTGGGTTGCTCGCTTTGTCGCCATCAGCGCGAAGCTGGGGAAGCTGCCAGCAGTGGGCCTCACCCCGAATAGGCCGTGAGCCACATCGCAGCGGGTCCGGAGCACTGCCCGCAGTCGGACTCGTCCAGCACCGCCTCGGCGTGGGCCAGGCCCAGGCGGGCGACGCAGTGGTCGTGTTGATCCGGCGGCTCTATTGGTCCCATGCAGATCCACCGCCTCGGCGTGGGCCAGGCCCAGGCGGGCGACGCAGTGGTCGTGTTGATCCGGCGGCTCTATTGGTCCCATGCAGATCTTGCAGATTGTTGCCATAGTGAATTCAACAGGTGAAGTAGAAGATTCTGACGTAATTGTCACGTGCACTGCATTTTATACTGCCTCTCGAGCTCGTCAGTATTTGCATGCGATTTGCATACTTCGCGACAATTGGCCAGTCATTTGGACTGGCGTGAGCCAATAGGACTTCAGGAAAGGTTGGAAGGGAAGGAATTCCCATAAAGGAGAAATGTCTCCGTGATGTCTCATGAAAACTTGAGAGGGAACAATGGAGGACCCTGCACGTCGAAAAAAGTGACACTAAAAGGATATCCCTGTGCATCGAAAAATGTCCTGACCAAGCGTCAATATGTGACAAGTTGGGATTGAAAAAGTGTTGGAACATCGGGCCGTCGGCAAGCGTCTGTCGGGCTAGTTTGATTTGTGTTTTCCCCACGACAGCTCTCGTCGTGCTTACGTTGGCGGCAGTTTACGAATCGGCATCGAGGCTGTCGGCGAGAGTGAGAACTTTGATTGGATGCTCAGTTTTTAAGTCAGTGCCCGAGAATTAAAGCAAAAAGTGATGAAACAAGTAAATGAAGGCGGCACAGACGGCTGTTGTAATGTTACATTATCTTACCCAAGCATTCCAGTATGCAAATATTTTCATACAGTAAATTATGGGGCAAATTTCATTTTTGAGTGAACTATCCCTTTAAAGATCCGGTGCTGAGTCAGTCCATAACTGGCAGGATAAAGACAAACGTGCATCACGTATTTCATCACATAATTTGTCACAGTGTCTTCTTCACATTGGGGACAGTGGGGATTTTTTATAATTAGCCTACGTTAACTTTGACAACAAACGTAGGCCAATTATACGTTCATTATAAAATTATTTTAGAACTTAATGTTGTGTTGGATTTTACTCTGGACTTGAAAATCAAACAAGCTAAATCAAACACATAAAACGTATGCTTTCTTGGATAACTGCTGAAACCACCTTAAAACTTTATTTCTTATATTGATAAATGAAGATATTCTCCTTGCTTGCGCTAATCTAGCATTAACAGGTGGTGAAAAAGAGCACATCCAATGATGATGTAATTACTGCTTTTCTGTAGATGGTGTCAGCACAGCATATAAACTCTACAGGGTGGAGTTCAGACTCATTTGCTAGTAGTAAAAAGAAAGCTCAGATCCAAAGAAAGATGTAAAGTAACAAGCAGAAATGGAGCTCACATACTCTCTCTGCTGTTCACAAAGTGAACAACTTGCTTATCTTCACTGAATGACAGTTATGGTTTTTGTGGGCCATCTGAAACCACTTGTGGATTTAGGTAAATTAGGTAATTTTTAAAGCCATTTTACAATATTATTAATTTTACTGCGTTGAGTTTATTATGTGTTAATGTCGTGCTAACATATGTATAGGCTACACTAATAGACATTTTTAGGACATATGCCATTAGTTATCAGTGCTTTTATCTAGTCTCTGCAGGTGTTGGGCTTTGATGCTGTATATAAACTGGAGAGTTTCCTGCCTCCTGTAAGTATCATACGTGTGTTTGTGTATGTGTGTGTGTGTGTGTGTGTGTGTGTGTGCGCATCCCCTCAGTCAGGCGCCTTGATGTATTGGGGAGGTGGAGTTCATCAGCATTGACAGTTTTGATATATATGGAGAAAATCAGAAATGCGTCCTCTGATTTGTCACTCAAGTTGTTTGATGATTTCCTCTGTTGTGTCTAATAAGGTAATAGCGAGTGTGATTGGAGGGTGTTGGGCCTCTTTCTCTCTCATTAAGGGGGCTGAGAGGATTCCTGTATTTCTGTATCATCAGTGCGGAGAAGCTTGTACAGGGTGTTAAGTTGATCATGGTGAGGACGATGAGAAGATGCCTGATACTCATTTTACTGTCTGCAGTTGTAATACTCATCACAGCTGGTAAGTACACAAGGAATGAAACAAATGAAGTTATTTTCAGATGCTATCTTGGAGCACAGTCAAGCTTATTTATGAGTAACTAATGTGGTGTCTCAGATAATAATAATAATAATAATAAGAAGAAGAAGAAGAAGAAGATGATGAAGAAGAATGCCTCATCATGTTTATTTGTTATTTACAGAATACCAAATCACTATTTTATTTTATAATTGTTTTTCTTATATTGATTTGCGCTTCATTTATTAAAAAAGCTTATATAGAGAGAGATACACTGCATGATACAGAGAAAAAATTTAAAAGCTTAGGTGTTCCATTTGTATAGTCGCCCCACTTTGTCACCATATGCATACATTTTTCTCTTCCTCTCCCATCCTCATTCTAATCCCATCATCTTTTTGTCATTGCTTCAACTCAATATATAGATTGTGTGAATGTGAGGTTGGTTGATGGTCACAGTCGCTGTGCTGGTAGAGTGGAGGTTCTTCATAGAGGTCAGTGGGGAACAGTGTGTGATGATGACTGGGATTTGCTTGATGCTGCAGTGGTGTGTAGAGAGCTGGAGTGTGGAGAACCTGTAGATGCTCTGGGTGATGCTCATTTTGGACCAGGATCAGGACGAATCTGGATGAGTTTTCTTATGTGTAGGGGTTCAGAGTCCACACTAAAGAACTGTGGGTCAGGAGGATGGGATAGACACAACTGTGATCACAATAAAGATGCTGGAGCCATCTGCTCAGGTAAAGTACTGTATACTCTAAATAAAATCTGTGTAACACGTTTGCGCTTACTGGTTTATAATTTTTTTTATTTTATTTTTTAAATGTTTTTACATTTATCAGTTATCACTATCTTGAGTATCTGTAAATGAAGATTTGTTTGTTTCTTTGTTGTTGTTAATTTTGTTTATATGTGTTGTTTTATTTAGAAGTCAGGCTGGTTGGTGGTTCTCGCTGCTCTGGGAGGTTAGAGATACTTCATGATCAGACGTGGATGTCAGTGTGTGACGCTGCCTTTGACCAGTAGGATGCAGAGGTTGTGTGTAGAGAGCTGGACTGTGGGGCTCCTGTACAGGTGCTGGGAGCAGCTGCTTTTGACAAAGGAGACGCTCAGATGTGGAGACAAGAGATTCAGTGCAGAGGAAATGAATCTCAGATTCA
>NW_015634013.1:775136-780088 GCF_001515625.1 Sinocyclocheilus rhinocerous | reverse complement strand
TGGTTGGAGGTTCTCGCTGCTCTGGGAGGTTAGAGATACTTCATGATCAGACGTGGATGTCAGTGTGTGACGCTGCCTTTGACCAGCAGGATGCAGAGGTTGTGTGTAGAGAGCTGGACTGTGGGGCTCCTGTACAGGTGCTGGGAGCAGCTGCTTTTGGCAAAGGAGACGCTCAGATGTGGACACAAGAGATTCAGTGCAGAGGAAATGAGTCTCAGATTCACCTCTGTCCAACATCCCTTTATAAAAACCATTGTTCAGATGATAATTTCCAGGGGCTGTTCTGTGCTGGTAAGGAATAAAGTAAAATGAGAGTAATATCTTTTTAATATTCCACACTTTACTCATAGTCTCTCTTTGTATTCTTCTGTGACTTAGATAGAAAGAATGTGAGGTTGGTTGATGGTAACAGTCCTTGTGCTGGTAGAGTGGAGGTTCTTCATAGAGGTCAGTGGGGAACAGTGTGTGGTGATTTCTGGGATTTGGCTGATGCTGCAGTGGTGTGTAGAGAGCTGGACTGTGGAGAACCTGTAGATGCTCTGACTGATGATCACTTTGGGCATGGATCAGGACCAGTCTGGATGAGTGCATTATGTATTGGATCAGAGTCTACACTGAAGAACTGTGGGTCATCAGGATGGAGCACAAATGTCTGTACTCACAATTCAAATGCAGGGGTCATCTGTTCAGGTAAATAACTGAGTTATTTCTAAGCAATAACGTACTAACTCATAGAGGTCGAGCCCGGCCTTACATAATCATTCTTAGAGCTTCGCACAGCCTCGGAACTAGATAGGGCTTCGAAACATAGTAGACCCTTTCAAAAATCGAACAACGAGGTTGTTCCTGCCGACCGATATCCCGTCTATAGGAGCATGAAAAGCTGCTATAGCCGCCACATAGACCTTAAGAGTGGAGGGGGTGCGACCCTTATCCAACAGCTCTTGAAGGAAGGACAATATCGAAGATATGTCACATGTGGATGGATCTTCACAACGGTTTGTACACCAAGCGGTGAAGACCGACCATTTAAGGGCATAGAGGCGCCTTGTGGATGGGGCTCTAGCCTGAGAAATGGTATTTAAGACACCCTCTGGGAGGTTCATAGGCTCCCATCGAGAGGCCATAAGTGTAGGGCCCACAACTTGGGTTGGGGGTGCCATATCGTCATGTTCGCCTGAGAGAGGAGGTCCCGTCTCAGGGGAATGGGCCATGGAGCTGCCGTGAGCAGCTGAGACATCTCTGAGAACCATAGTTGGTTTCTCCAGAGCGGGGCCACTAGAAGAACCTTGTGCCTTTGTTCCCTGATTCGCCTGATGACCTGAGGGATCAGGGCGATCGGGGGAAAAGCGTAAAGGAGAAGGCTGGGCCAATCGTGGGCCAGCGCATCCCTTTCCTTCGAAAAATAGATTGGGCAGTGAGAGTTGTCTTCTGAGGCGAGTTGTCTTCAAGGGGCAAGGGCTGCGATGCAGGCTTGATCCACCTCGATACAAAGGCATCCGTGACGCCAAGCTCGGGATGGAACCAGGGGTTTCAGCCAGTGTTGAAGAGGCCGCATGCGAAGGAGGCCTAACTGTAGTACTGGCGATGCAGAGGCCATAAGGCCCAGCATCCTCTGAAACACTCTGAGAGGAAGGGACGCGCCAATCGTGAAGGCGGTCGTCAGCCGCTGTATAGCCAGGACACGTTCCGGCGAGGCTACAGCTCTCATTTGGGTTGAGTCGAAGACAGCCCCCAGAAATGAGATTCGTTGGCTGGGAATCATTGAGCTTTTGGCGTAATTGACCCTGAGTAATTGATTCCGCCATCCTTTTTGGGGACGAGGAAGTAGCGGCTGTAAAAGCCTGACTCGCTCTGAGCTGGCGGGACGATTTCTATGGCCCGTTTCGCCAGCAGCACAGCCACCTCGGAACGAAGAACGCGAGCGTTCGTGTTCCCTACTAAGGTGGGGATCACACCGCAGAAACGCGGCGGTTCTCGAGCGAATTGGAGTAGATAACTTCATTTTATAATCCCCATAACCCACTTTGACATGCCGGGGATGGCCTGCCAGGCCTCGGCCCTTGTGGCAAGGGGTTGAATTGCTTCGGGCGGTGGGTCGCTGTGAAGGGACCCGGGGCTCGCCATGTTTGGAAGAGGAAATTTGCTCTGTTTTTTAATATGTTTGTGTTTTATTTTGTCCGCTATCACAGCGGTTGTACACGTGGGCGCTAGAACAGGCCCTTTGCATGCAATAAACACATTTTTCCCAGCACCCGGAACTGGAAAGGGCGACTGGGAACACAGTTTGGGGGGTGGTCCGGCCACAGCGAGACTTCTCCCCCTCCTCTTCCTTCCTGAGCTTGGGGCGACTGGCAGCAGCTGCAGAACTGGAACGCTTCGGCAGGAAGTGTCGCATGGCTTGGGACGACTTCTGTGCAGCCGTGAAACGCTCGGCGAACCCTTCCACAGCAGGTCCGAAAAGGCCAGTGGGGGTGACCGGGGAGTCAAGGAAGATGGTTTTATCCGCTTCTTTGATTTCTGTCAAATTCAGCCACAAGTGGCGTTCCAGCATCACCAGGCTGGCCATCGACCTCCCAATGGCCTGTGCAGTCGTCTTTGTGGCGCGCAGAGTGTGACGCTGCAGAGTGTTCTGGCCCAGACTCATCCATGGCGCGAAGGAGCTTCGCCTGGTACACTTGGAGCACCGCCATAGAGTGTAACGCAGACGCAGCCTGGCCCGCCTGCGCAGCTCTCTGAACGCTGCAGAGTGTTCTGGCCCAGACTCATCCATGGCGCGAAGGAGCTTCGCCTGGTACACTTGGAGCACCGCCATAGAGTGTAAAGCAGACGCAGCCTGGCCCGCCGAAGTGTAAGCACGACCAGCGAGGGCTGAAATCGTTCGGCAGGGCTTCGAGGGATGAGCGGCCTTTGCCTTCCATCCGATGGCAGCGGGGGGGCAGAGGTGTGCAGCCACCGCTTCGTCCAGAGGAGGCAGCTTATGTGCAGCGCCGTCGACTGTAGTGAGGGCGGGAGAGACAGAGGAGCGTGAACGAGCTGAGTAGGGGGCGCGCCACGACTTAGCCAGCTCGTCGTGAACCTCTGGGAAGAAGGGCGCAGCTCGCTGAGGAGGGGTCTGGCGGCGTCCCGGCAGAAACCACTCGTCTAGGCGGCTGCGAGTGGGCTCTTCAGGCGAAGACCACTCCAATCCGAGCTCCTCGACGGCTTTTGATAGGACACGGATGAGCTTGGTGTCCGTACCAACCCTGGCGTCGATCGGCTCCGCAGATGGCAAGGGGGCGGGGTCAGCAATGGAGCCCGACCAATCCTCAGCATCCGAGGCCGCTAGGGACATACTGTCATCAAGCGGCTCGTCATCCGATCCCCCAAACGATACCAGGTCACTCTCGATGGCAGAGGGGCGCTGGTCTGGATGGGAGAACGAGACGGGGGAAACCTCTCTTTGTGGAGAGAGTGAGGTACACGGGCCTTGAGCCAACGTAAGCTCACTCATATCCGAGCGCTGTGATCCTCTACCCCGCTGTTTTTTCCTCACAGGTTCCTGGGAGGAAGGAAACGGGGGGCCGTGAGGGGCGGGGGCGCTTTCTGAAAAGAAAGCTATCCGCGAGCGCAAAGAGGCGAGACTCATGCTCTCGCAGTGGGAGCATGACGTCTCAGTGAGCGCGGCTTCTGCGTGGGATTTCCCCAGACATCGCACGCATTCACTGTGCCCATCATCAGCGTGCAGTGGTGTCCTGCACGAGACACAGACGTGGCGCGACATTTGCAACAACGTTGCAGGAAATTTGCTCAGAAATTTGCTCTTTTTTGTAACCACAAGCAGGAAATCGTGGAATCAGCAAAGAGCAGTGTTGTCTTCGCTGAAGGAGAATGAATCAATGATCCTATGCCGAGCGCCTGCTTATATAGCCAGATGCCCCGCCCATTTTGGCGGGCTCGGGCGCGCTGCTTTGCCATAGGCTCGCGCAGCTCCGCTGCACCGTCATTGGTTCATTTCTGAAACAATGGCAGTGCAGATGCACTGCTGTGATTGGAAAAAAAGGCTTCAGTAAATCGGAGAAAAGGAGTTTCCCCGTAGCGTCTAGCGACGCAGTACGAAGTGAAGTATCGAAAGGGAACTGAAGTACTTCTAAGCATTAAGCATTTTCCCCCCCTACTTCTTGTCCATGAATTTGTGTTTATGCAAAGATTTATTGTGTTTTATGTGGAAAACTTTTTGTATACTAATATAGCTGTATTGTTACATGTTTTATCTGCATTACGTCTGTATTATGTGTGTGTTTTCTCTACTGTGCACTGTGCTTCATGCAATATAAACAGGTCATAAGCCTTCCAGACTTGCTGCTGGATTTCACCTGTGCTCTGGGAGGCTAGAGATACTTCATGATCAGACGTGGATGTCAGTGTGTGACGCTGCCTTTGACCAGCAGGATGCAGAGGTTGTGTGTAGAGAGCTGGACTGTGGGGCTCCTGTACAGGTGCTGGGAGCAGCTGCTTTTGGCAAAGGAGACACTCAGATGTGGACACAAGAGATTCAGTGCAGAGGAAATGAATCTCAGATTTCATTCTGTTCAATATCATCACACAGACACAACTGCAGCAGTGACAATAATGTGGGCTTGAAATGTTCTGGTAAATAATCAATATTCAGGGTCTTCATTTATTTGTAATGTAAGATTTATTATAATCAATCTTAAAGTAATAGTTCACCCAAAAAGGAAAATTCTGTGATTCTTTACTCACCCTGAAGTTGTTCCAAACCTGTATGTTGGTAACCAAACAGTTGACGGTAGGCCTTGACATCCATTGTAATGAAAAAAGTACTATGGAAGTCAATGGCTACCATCGACTGTTCGGTTACCAACATTCTTCAAAATATCTTATTCTGTGTTTAACAGAAGAAAGAAACTCAAACTCATTCAAGTTTGGAAGAAGTGGAGGGAGAGGAAATG
>NW_015634013.1:751513-767774 GCF_001515625.1 Sinocyclocheilus rhinocerous | reverse complement strand
TTGTATACTAATATAGCTGTATTGTTACATGTTTTATCTGCATTACGTCTGTATTATGTGTGTGTTTTCTCTACTGTGCACTGTGCTTCATGCAATATAAACAGGTCATAAGCCTTCCAGACTTGCTGCTGGATTTCACCTGTGCTCTGGGAGGTTAGAGATACTTCATGATCAGACGTGGATGTCAGTGTGTGACGCTGCCTTTGACCAGCAGGATGCAGAGGTTGTGTGTAGAGAGCTGGACTGTGGGGCTCCTGTACAGGTGCTGGGAGCAGCTGCTTTTGGCAAAGGAGACACTCAGATGTGGACACAAGAGATTCAGTGCAGAGGAAATGAATCTCAGATTTCATTCTGTTCAATATCATCACACAGACACAACTGCAGCAGTGACAATAATGTGGGCTTGAAATGTTCTGGTAAATAATCAATATTCAGGGTCTTCATTTATTTGTAATGTAAGATTTATTATAATCAATCTTAAAGTAATAGTTCACCCAAAAAGGAAAATTCTGTGATTCTTTACTCACCCTGAAGTTGTTCCAAACCTGTATGTTGGTAACCAAACAGTTGACGGTAGGCCTTGACATCCATTGTAATGAAAAAAGTACTATGGAAGTCAATGGCTACCATCGACTGTTCGGTTACCAACATTCTTCAAAATATATACTTTTGTGTTCAACAGAAGAAACTCATACAAATTTGGAAGACTTGGAGGTTGAGTAAATGATGAAAGAACTTAAAATTTTGGATAACCTATACACATAAAGTTCAAAAGCTGTCACTGGGGCGGTACCATTTCAAAAGGCACACTTTTGTACCTAAAGGGTCCATATTGTTACCTTAAAGGTACAAAAGTGTAAAAACTTTATAAAAGGTACTGCCCCAGTGACAGCTTTTGTATTTTATTCTGAGAGTGTACCTTAAAATATATTATATTGCAAAATGTATCCAAATAAGTTGTTTATGTTTTGAGTTGTAACTGAATGGTTATAATTTTTTTTGACCCCTCTTTACATCACACACATAAAAAATATAATTTTCTCAATCAACATATGTTATATGATAGATATTGTTTTTATAATGGGCTTTGTAATGACAAAAGTTGTTTGTCCAGGTTACACTGATCTCAGACTGGTAAATGGCTCAGACTCTTGTTCTGGAAGAGTGGAGCTTCAGTTCTTCAATGAGTGGGGCACAGTGTGTGATGCATGCTGGGATATGAGAGCTGCCAGTGTCCTCTGTAGACAGCTGAATTGTGGGATTGCTGTGTCTGTTGTGGGATCAGACTGGTTTGGAGAAGGAAGTGCTAAAATCTGGGCTGATGTGTTTGATTGTGATGGGAATGAAACAAAACTCTCAGAATGTTCCATCTCTTCATGGAGTCGAGCTAAATGTTCTCATACTCGAGATGTTGGAGTCATCTGCTCTAGTGAGGGGATTTTATTGAGCAAAAATGTTGAATACATATTGCAATATCTTGAAACATCTTAGTAAAATGCCACATCTCCTCAGATTCCCCTCTTGCTCTTCCTGACGGTCTGGTGCAGTTGTCTGGAGAGAGACAGTGTGAGGACAGTGTGTGATGACTCCTGGGATATTAAAGATGCTCATGTGGTGTGCAGACAGCTGCAGTGTGGAGTGGCCCTCAGTAACCAGCAGGTACCAGCCTGGTTTGGTCCTGGTTCTGGACCCATATGGCTGGATGAGGTGGAGTGTGAGGGGAATGAGACATCCCTGTGGAGCTGCTCTTCTCCAGGCTGGGGAAAACATGACTGTCAGCACAAGGAGGATGTTGGAGTTGTGTGCTCAGGTAAAGAGTAGACTGTTGTATTTTTAATTAAACTTATTTTTTTTACATTTTGGGATTTTATAATAATATTTGTTTTCATTTCCTTCAAGATTTTAAGGAAATCAGGTTAACTGAGGGCTGTGAAGGGAATGTGGAGGTTTTCTACAATGGATCCTGGGGTAATGTGTGTTACAACCAGATGGACAGAGACACAGTGAGTCTGATCTGTCAAGAGCTGAACTGTGGAAGATCTGGTGATTTTTCTGATTCAGTATCAAGAGTGAAATCAGCTACTAACTGGCTGGATGAAGTGAAATGTCGACCACATGATTCAAATCTGTGGCAGTGTCCATCTTTACCGTGGGGACAAAATGACTGTGATGGAGATGAAGTGGCCAAAATCACCTGCTCGGGTAAGACCGATGCAGACAAAATTCTGTGCCTGAAAAATTATTACAGCAATCCATATAGAATAAAAAATATAAGTGTAAAATATATTGACTTCATTTATAATTACAGAACAGGAGAGTCATGAGTCCCCTCGTAGCTATTTGACATGCTCTGCATCTTCCTACCAGAGACAGTGTTCAGGTAATTTAATTTGATGGAGCATAAAATCATGAGAGCTATATGCAATGTAAGTTGATAGTGCAATTTGATCTCAAGGCATGTAGCTGCCTCTGTTCTGACATAACTCTGTTGGCCAAAAATGTGTCGTCTTGTCTGTGAATTTAGATCATGTTCCTCTCAGACTGAGTGGAGGGGAGGGCCGGTGCTCTGGGAGGCTGGAGGTGTATCATAACGCTGTGTGGGGCTCAGTCTGTGATGATCAGTGGGACATCAGCGATGCTCAGGTGGTCTGCAGGCAGCTGGGTTGTGGAGCAGCACTGAGGGCTGATGGGAATTCAGTCTTTGGTGCTGGTGAAGGTGTTGTGTGGCTGAACAGAGTCGAGTGCAGAGGGAATGAGATTCACCTGTGGGACTGTCCTCTCTCCCTGAATAACCACACTGACTGCTCCCACAAAGAGCACGCTGGACTCATCTGTGCAGGTCACAGCAAAATACAAACAAATAGTATTCATTTTAGATCATTTTAAGACAATCATGATTTTGAATGTGTTTGTGTATTTGACAGATTTTACAGATGTGTCAGTGTCCTCTACTCCTGCCACAACAACAACAGCTTCTCCTCCAGTGCGCTCAACATCAGTCTCTCCTCCAGCAGCGTCTCTCTCCGTCCCCCCAGTGCTTGTGATTGTTCTGGGAGTTGTGCTCTTACTGCTCTTAGTGCCACTGCTTATACTGATTCAGCAGAACAGAGTGATGAGGAGAGGTAGGAGAGATCCAGAGACTGTCATATTGTGTCTTATTCAGTGTGTGATCAGTCATGTGTTGTGAACTGACAGCAGGTTTGTCTGTCTACACTCACAGCTCTCTCTAAGAGGAAACACAGGACGACGACTGAGGCCATTTATGAGGAGATTCAGCACAGACCCATTAATAGACACGGTCTTTTCATTCAGAGGGGTGAGTAACTGTCATAGTGTCTGATGTGTTGAGATCATCAGGGTCATCACTTTTTTCAGAGGGGTGAGTGGAGTAAATCACACTGATTCATTTGTGGGACCTTGTGTGTGTCATTTGAAATGATATAGGGTTAGTGTTATATTATACAAATGTTTTTGATTGTAAACATATTTCTAATATTCTGCTTCCCAATAACAGGAAGTGTCATTTCTGAAGAACAGTACTCTGGGTATGAAGAAGCTGATGAGTTTCTTTCAGGTTAGAGGAATGAAATGTAAAAATGTTACATACAGAAACGTGAAAATAATTGAAACAAATTTACTTAGCAAGTTAACATTATTCAATGTTATATATCTTGAATATAAAAAATACAAACAAAATTTCCAATGTAGAGATAATAATAAACAATATTTAATTATATTTTTTATATAACATTTTTTCTTTGTTATTTTTAATGTTCATTGCAATTTTATTTATTTATTTATTTTATTATACACACCTGACTACTATAATGACGTCACCACCACTACAGGCCCAACAGGTCAGTGAATGTTGAACTGATCACAAGATTTCACTAAATTAACTTAGTTAACCTACTGGGGCCTTGAACTGTAAAATATGTTTTGTTTTTTTCCCCCTCTTTTGCTTTTAACTCATTTAGAAGAGCAACAAATCACACCCGAGAATTATGATGATATAATCACTGTTGATTTGAGACATCATGCTACAGGTTTATTTCTTTAATTATTAATATTATTTGACTATGCATGTATATTATGTGTATTTTATTATATTATTGTAAATTATTTGTCTTTTGGTTGTCACATTTTATTTTTCTTTATTTTGTTGCAGATGACGTATCAGAAAGCTATGATGATGTTGTCATCATAAGGCAGTTTTCCATTAATCATGCAGGTGTGGGTCACAGATTTAACTTAAATAGTCTGGTAAAGTGTTTTTCTTTTTTTTTATTATAGTGTTAAATTACGAATTATATAGACTTCATATATAATAGTTTTTATATAATATATTGAATTTTGTGAATGCAGTATTATTTTTGTTCATTTAATGATTGATACATTTATATCAGAGGGAGGTCTGGAAGAATCTGACGATGTGAGGAATTTCAGCGAAGATGTGCGAGATTTGTTTGGTATGTTATTTTGCTTTACGTCACTCTGAATATGTCTAGTTTTATTATCTAAAAATTCTAATGCAATGCAAACATTTGTTCTTGCTTTCAAACAGCAGACTATGATTATTTGAGGGAAGAGCCAGGAAAACTGGGAGGGACTGTTTAATTCAGTGACTACACCCACTGCCTCACATCCTGTTATATTTTAAGTGCTCTACACTTAAAAGTGTTGAATGTGCCAAATGTTGAATGTACCAAATCAATTACGTTTAGACAAAGTGTTCTGCTTTTACAATTAATAGACATTAATAGATAACATGGACATCAATTCAAAACATGCAGCAAACAAACTGGAAAAAATATAGAATAAATTCATAAAACAGACAGGGTGTTTAATTTGTTCTCTTGTATTCTCAAGTTTCTGTGATAATCTTAAAAGCTCTATTATATCACTAAAGGTTTCCAGCTCAGGGTAATCATGCTGTGAGTTTCTGAGGGTCAGAAGCCCCTACAATCAAAAGGACCAACATGCTTTTATATACTTTTGAAATGAAAGATTATTGCACACAACTCTTTTTGTAAATGTATTTTAAATGTATTTATCTTATGAGTGCATTTAGCAAAAAAAAAAAAAGATTTTCTCTTTTCTGAGGTTTAGAGTTTCTTCAAAGATTAAACATTTTATTTAGACATGAATAATGTATGATGACAAAGTTCCTGAAAATGTATCTCTTTATTAAAACTGCAGTACGAAACTTTTGCCTCTCTATCAGCATCCCTGCTTGAAACATAAGATTGCAAGTTGATTGATTGATTGATCGATTGATTGATTATTTATCTATTAATTACGGCTTTTTTAATGCTTACTTATAGGCATATGTCCATAAAAATGTCATCTGAACATATCTGCCATATTTGTTTTGACCAAATGAAAACCTAAATGTTTTCAAATAAATCATGTTACTGAAGTTGAGATCTATTGATTGCTCATTCAGATCAGACATAGATCACAGAGCATTTGTGTTGAAACCAGATGGACAGAGACACAGTGAGTCTGATCTGTCAAGAGCTGAACTGTGGAAGATCTGGTGTTTTGTCTGCTTCTACAACAAGAGTGAAATCAGCTCCTAACTGGCTGGATAAAGTAACATGTCGACCACATGATTCAAATCTGTGGCAGTCCGTCTTCCCCCTGGGGACAGAATGACTGCAATGAAGATGAAATCATAAAAACCACCTGAAAAGGAAAAGTACTGAGTCCCCCCCTTCTCCAGTTTCTCCTCCAGCAGCGTCTCTCTCCGTCCCCCCAGTGCTTGTGATTGTTCTGGGAGTTGTGCTCTTACTGCTCTTAGTGCCACTGCTTATACTGATTCAGCAGAACAGAGTGATGAGGAGAGGTAGGAGAGATCCAGAGACTGTCATATTGTGTCTTATTCAGTGTGTGATCAGTCATGTGTTGTGAACTGACAGCAGGTTTGTCTGTCTACACTCACAGCTCTCTCTAAGAGGAGACACAGGACGACGACTGAGGCCGTTTATGAGGAGATTCAGCACAGACACAATCACTTCACTCAGAGGGGTGAGACATGAGCCATCAATCTCATTTAATAGCATTAATAAGAGTCTGTCAGACAGTTGATGTTCATCTATTATTAGTCCTGTTAAACCTCCTGCTTCAAACCACAGAATTCCTGACAGAAAACCACAGAGCTGCAGGGGCATGTTTATATGTGTGTGTGTGTGTGTGTGTGTGTGTGTGTGTGTGTGTGTGTGCGCGTGCGTGCGTGTTTGTCTCTGAAACCTTTCGATTACAGTATATTCTTGTCTTATAAACTGGTCATATCATTCACTACATGATTAAAATGGTAATGGCCTCATGGCAACAGCAATAACATTTTATTTCTAAAACTATTTTGTTTTGATGTTGAAGAGAGGGTGAATGAAACACCACTAGAATACTATGATGTCATTACTGGTGGACTGAATCCAGATCATGAGACAGGTGCAGTTCTGTACTATAATAATAAGTACATAATTGTAATTATGTATGTTATTCTATAATCTATACATTAAAAATTATATATATGAATATATTAAGAACATATACTGTATGGTGGTACCTGTCTCATGTTAAATTTGTAGAAGACGCACCTTGTAGCAGTGATGATATCATCACAAGCCGACAAATGTCGTCACGAGCCGCAGGGTTTAATTTGGATTTGTCTGTGCATGTTTTTTTTACTCTCATAGATTTTGTTACCATTGCCATGCATTATACGACTGATAGATTGCAACGGTTGGAGTTAAAAATCATCATATGTGTTCTAATGAAGAAACAAAGTCACCTACATCTTGTATGCCCTGGGGGTAAGCAGATAAACATAACATTTTCATTTTTGGGTGAACTATCCCTTTAAAGGAATTTTTACTTATTGTTTTTTTAAAGTGCATTTTCTAACTGAGTACCTTTAATGTGATGCTCAGTACCAAAAAAAAAAAAAAATGCAACATTTGTTCTGTCTCTACGCCCATGTGCATGTATTGGACATAACAGAGAATTATGTTGTAGTCATCATTAATGGACAGGACTCTCAAGGTGTAAGGGGTGAGTCACAGAAAATCACATTTTGTTTTTATGATGTATTCAATATAAATTAATCATGATGATTTTATCAAGTTTAATCTAATAGTCTCAGACAGTCATGAGGAGAAAGAGATCAATGACACAAGCTGTGTTACACATTACAATGTGAGGTTTTATTTCACGTGTATCAGAGGGAGAGTTTAGGAGGAGTAAGATGATGTGAAGAACAGCAATGAAGATGACAGAAACCTGTTGAGTAAGTCTTTGTTTCCTTTTTTCCTTTAAATAATTTTAAATATTAAATACAACATTTCAGATTATATATTTACTTTTGTTTTTTAATAACAGACTATGATTATGTGGGGGGAGGAGTCAAAAAATGAGGGTGGGGATGCATGACTTGGAGGCCACACCCATTGCTTCGTTTTTTCATGAAATCACAATTTTACAGCTTCTAGAGCTGGGTTTAAATGATCTTATAGCTTTTTGTTTTAAATTAGTTTTTACTGATGAGTTCACTAGCTTGCATTTCGTAAAAATCAATTGCTTTACACAAGTTTAAAATTGCCATAGTACCATTTCTTTGCTTCTACTTTTCTTTTTTTCTTCAACATTCACATTTTAACTATCATAAACAAACATGCATGATAAATGAATAAAGTCATGCTACTTAAATTTTTTTTTCTAGTAAACATTAATTCTGTGCTCTATCCCTTACTTTAAGTTGGAGCCAATACCCTGTTCTGTCTTATCTAATTAAACCAAATAAAGAAATTGGGTGCTTATTTACGTTAGCATTTTTTTTTTTCTAAGCTTTGTTCATTTATGGTTGTTTAAGAATGAAAACATTATAACCAACAGGATGCTTGTGTAAGTTTTGAGTGGTGTTGTACAAGTATTAATACATTTACTGTGATAACGGCCCTGTCCCAAATCGCACCCTAAACCCTCACGGTCTTCCTCTGAATCCACACATTTGTGACGTAATGCCGTTTTGACTGTTGGGTAAAAGTCTGCTGCAGAGCAGGCCTCAGTGCGGGCTCGGCAGAAGTGCGCATCGAGGGCACATAGCGGCCACAAATGGGGCGCTCACAAGCACCCTTCTAAAAGTTGAAATGACAAATGGGACACCCTAAGGTCTTATGGATTTAACGAACACACGGCAACCACTGAAAGTCTGCAAGACTGCAAGTGCACATGAAGTGTGCCATTGTGGACCAAGTGTGCCATTGTGGATCGTCAAAAGTGATGCCAAAACATTTTGATTGCCCTGGTGGCTGACTGCAGTATTGCAGAACCCTCGCCCCATGAGCCAAACAAAAATATCAAATTACACTTCAAATATTTTTTTTTACCAAAGAGAGTCGTTTTACATCGTTTTTATCAAACGGATGTATAATAAGTTTGGTTTTAGTTATTGATGCTATAAAAACAGGGTGTGGCGACATGATTGTGTGCTTGTGATTGAGTCTTTGGGAGATTAGGCGGGACTTTTATACTACTGCTCCACTTTACAATCACTACTGCGCAGACTCAGGCTTCATATGACGTCATCAACGCAGGATGACAGCAGCCATTTCTGGGATAGTTTGGCTTCATTTTTCTACAGTGGAAGAAAATAGACATGTCCTTTTTTAAAGTTTATGGTCTGAAAGCTGAAAAATGCTGCCTTCAGAACAAAACACATCCAATGATTGTGGACACATCTGGTCCTGCTGAGACATTTTTATCTGATCTGCTTTTGCCTGAAATGAAAACGACTGTGAAGGATAGAAGTACAGAAGTGCACTCAAATGATTGTACTGTTGTTTAACAACATACCGGTTTCTTGTCTGATGAAAGTCTTTATGCAGAAAACTTTTAGTAGAAAAAAGCTCCATAAAACAGTTTTGAAAGTTGTGAGTTGTGAATACATTATCTAGGGCATTTATATACAGTAAATGCCATTGTAAAGACTGTAAGTCTGCCTCTCACAGTTTTGTTTTCATCCACTTTAAATGAACTTAAATTCAATATCCTTTGCTGTCATTGGTAATCCCACTATCCTGTATGTTCAATTTTGTGCCGGTTGAGCTAAAAAAAAAACACATCTTCTAAACTTTGGTGGTCAGTTTGTGTGTAAATGTATGTTTTTTTGTTTTTGTTTTTTTAAACTTTTCCACATTTGCTGTAATGTCAAGCAAGAAATTAGTATTGCAGTAATTAAATATTCGCTTAGTTATCACCAAAGCTCTCTCTATTGTCTTGTACATCATTAAACTGTTATACTGCCTCAAATGTCTGTCTGAAATCAATTTTGTGAGGTACTATGTGTAAACGCCTGCAAAGTTATTGCCTGATAGGGCAGCCAGGGAACAAAAATCAGCTACCTAAGCTTTCAGACACAGCCAATCAATAGCAGAACTGGGGAAGTTCTGGTGTTGAATCGGCTCATACTCTAACTGGCTGGATAAAGTGAAATGTTTACCACATTGACTCAGGTCTGTGGCAGTATCCTTCATTTTGGGCACAGTGAAGGTGGACCGTGATGAGAATATACGGACATAATCTTGAATTCTTTGTGTGTTTTTAAGTAAATTTACTTTGACAGCAAAAGTACATTCATAATTAAATCGTTAACAGTACTGTTATATTGTGGTGGAATTAATCTGGTCCTAAAAATCAAACAAAAGTGCTTTTAAATCTACATCAAATATAAAATCACCTTATTTATTAATCTAATAATTGAAAATAGTCACTTAGCTTACTGAAATGGTGAAAGAGCACACCAGATAACAATGATGATATCACTACTGGACACCAGATTCATGTAACTATATAATTCATACGGGGGAATGTCCTGAAGTGGTTTAACCCTCAAATGGTTCACGTTTCCTGTTTACACTTTTGGTCTTTGGGGTCAATATGACCCCAAAATTGAAAGAGCAATTGAAAAAAATATATAAATTTTTAATCATACAAATAATATATCATGTTATTGTTTACTATTAAAGCTGGATTTTGGGAGATATGAAGTACGTTTGTACCTATTTACCACAAAATTCCTCAACTACTCCATTAGCTTGCATAAATCTTCATGAAAAAAATCACTTAAATTATGATCTAAGTTTGATTTAAGTTGTTTCTGGATATTGATCTAGGTGCTAGGTGTTACTTGTGGAAATTACAGTTTTTGAAAAAAAAAAAGTGTAATGACCATATATATCCAGCAGAGGCCCTTAGAGATCCATTCATTTTTCTGGAAGTGGTTAACTGCTCGTCTCACAACTTTTCTGATATATATTTTGTAAATATATATTGAAACATTATAAAATACCTTAAAAACAGTATTTGGTTAGTATTTGTTTTTGTTGTTTGAGGTATTTTGAAGTGCCCGCTTTTGCAATAATGCCACATAAATTTGCAGAAATGCCACTCAAGTTGTCACTAAAACTTGATTGCAGGCACATTTTTTTCAATCTAAAAATAAAATCAATAAATTTTATTTTACTTAAATGCAAATAAAAACCACACCAAAAAAAAAAAAAAACTGCAATAAGCAGATGTGAATGGTGGCTGTGTGTGTGTGTGTGAGAGAGAGAGAGAGAGAGAGAGAGAGAGTGTGTGTGTGTGTGTGTGTCACTCACTCGTACGTGAGTGAGTATGCTCGTTCCATATTGCATTGGTGCTCTAGTATCAGGCCTTCGATTTTGTGTGGGCAGGGACAGATTGAGGGTTAAATCCTATCTGACTGGTAGAAGCATGGTATTGAATATTGTGGCCTGTTCATCTATCAGCACCGATCATGTGTGGTGTGCCTCAAGGCTCCATCCTTGCTCCTATTTTATTCTCTATTTATATGATTCTTTAGGGAAATATTTTCAAGAAATATATTGCTTTTCACTGCTACGCTGATGATGTACAAATGTATTTGCCACGGTCACATGAAAATAGTTCAGAAACTCTTATGGCCTGTCTTTTAGATCTTAAAACATGGTTGACTTCAAATTTTTTACATCTAAATGAAAATAAGACCGAGATTATAGTTTTCCATTCCAGTGGAGCCATGGGTGCAGCACAGCTATATTTTGGCTCTTTGTCATCTCACGTCAAAACATGTTCGAAGCTTAAGTGTGTATATTGACAGCTCTCTAAAGCTGGACAAACAGATAAATTCTGTTGTAAAGTCAAGTTTCTTTCACTTACGTAATCTAGCGATTAGCAAAGATGAAATCATGTTTCACGTTTAAAGACCTTGAAATTGCGATCCATGCTTTGATATCATCAAGACTTGACTATTGCAATGGGTAAGGGAATTAGCCAGTCATCTATTTCTCATTTGCAAAAAGTTCAAAACTCTGCTGCTAGACTCTTAATGGGTAATACAAACGTGACCATATTACTCCTACCCTGGTCTCCCTGCATTGGATTCCAGTTTATTATAAGATTGTTTTTAAACTTCTGTTATTTGGTATACAAATCCTTGCATGGACTCACACCGCCCTATCTTTCAGATCTCGTAATTGAATATAAGACTGTACAAACTTTGAGATCTGCGACTCAGAAGTTACTCAAAATTCCAAGGACACTGAGTCAAAAAAGGAGATTGCACCTTTGCTGTAGCAGAGCCTAAACTTTGGAACAGTCTGCCTAAAAATATTAGAGATGCAGATACAGGATTTTAAAGTACAACGCAATTGCCATTGCTATTGCTGTACACTTATTTAAGTTTGTTTTGACTGCTGTGGTTTGAATACCAGGATTTTTTAGGTGTAGATGACACACCTGAGACCTATAATGACACCACCCAAAAAGGACAGGTCACCAATACTTTTTTTCCAGGTTTATATCCCTTCTAAACAGGAACCTATGATTATGACATTTCTTCATTAGCATAATATATATGTTTTATTTTCTTTATAGATGGTATCAACACATCACAGAGCACTGAAAAACATCTGTTGATATGTGTATTTTCTTCTATATTAATATTGATATAAGAAATAATAATAATAGTATATTAATATTAAAACCATATTAATATTATTCTTCTATAATAATAACAGTATTCATCATAACTTACAGGTTATAGTTATATGTGTATTCGTCCACAGACAGGCAAGTCTGAGTGAGGCAGCTGAAAGGTATTATGGGAAAGCAGCTGATTTAAGACCTGATATAAACACTTTTTTTAGCCATTCTAGATGTTATAAAGTTATTGATTGTTTTACATGCATTAATTATTTAATAATTATTAATAAAAAACCTCCTCATTTTATGATATGCTCTTTAAGATTAAATCAACGTCTTCCATCATACTTGTTGCTTCTACTATTTTAGAATGTCAGTTTTATTTGTTTTAATTCATTAATTAATTAAAACTAACCAACCAACCTACAATTCTTTAGCCATCCTTATCCTGATTATCTATTTTTGTGTCTGTTTCTCGATTTCCCAGCATCCAGTAGCTCTGATGAATCTCGGGGCGATCCTCCATCTTAATGGCACGATGAAGAAAGCTGAGAGCAGCTACTTCCATGCGCTGCAGCTCAAACCTCATAACTCGGTCAGACAGATGTTGATGGAACTGGTTAAAACTTGAACTAGTCTGGAGGATGAGAGTGAAGAATCTGATGCGGAACCTCTGTGAAGTTCTGCTTTGGACAGTAAAGACCCCTAAAAGAGTAAAAGATCAGTAAAGTGCACGAACACAGAAGAGATGGATTATATTTCTCAGAGCACTGACCAGGATGAATTTCAGTGATTATTTTCCCCCCATTCTGTCTTACAAATGCAAAAGGCTAAACATGTCATCTGTAACTTGTACCAAATTAAGTCTTTTTTTTTTCTTTAATGACTTTAAATTTAATTTTAAAAAAAAAATTTTTTTTTAATAGATTTTCCTTATGCTGATATGTAAAATGTCTCCTCTTAATTTATTTTTGATAAATCATTCATCTGTAACTTGTACCAAATTAAGTCTTTTTTTTTTTCTTTAATGACTTTAAATTTAATTTAAAAAAAAAAAAAAAATTTTAATAGATTTTCCTTATGCTGATATGTAAAATGTCTCCTCTTAATTTATTGTTGATAAATCATTGGTTTATCACCTGGTTGTTAATGAAGCACTGTTGCTTTGTTTAATTTTAGGCTTTTTACCGAAACATTTTACCACTATAAAAATGTATATTCGACCAGAAAAACATTCAGAATTTTTATTATGAGAAAGAACCAAACAATTTCTGTTCCAGTAAGCGTTCAACAGGCACGCTTCTGTCGTAACACAAGGACAAGACCCTTATAAGCGTTCAACAGGCACGCTTCTGTCGTAACACAAGGACAAGACCCTTATAAGCAAAAAGTTTTTTGTTTCCATCCAGGGGCGTCACTAGTGGGGGGAAAAGGGTGACCGAGTGCATAGGACCGCGCGCACCCGTAAATAGCGTTTTGCTTCCATCTTGTGGTTGAGTAGTGTATTGCCACATTCAACGCACAAGCTGCTATAGTGAATGAAAGTGTTTTATTTACAATTAGACATTGATTTGTGTGATGTTTGCCATTTTTATATAAATAATCTTTAAAATTGAATGAACAATTTATATACTACTACTACTTGAATGGGTAACAGTTTGGAAATTATATTTTGTAATTATTTATAAAGATAAGCATTCCTCTAAATTATATTTTAAATATATATAATTATCTGGTTAACAGGTTTTAAATGGTTGAGCATAATGATTGAATTCTATAAATTGAGAAAATGGAATGAGATACTTGTTTACCAGTCATGTTGTTTAAATGATGTTATTTGCGTGGTGTAACAATTTTTTAAGAATTTTTCTTTATTTCTTGTAAGAAGAAAATCATATGATAAGTTTGAAGTGAGCAGTTATCAGTTTCTGTATCTCAGCAGGGGTTGATGCTGTAAATATCCTGGAGTGCTTCCTCTCTCTGAAACCTTTCAAGTCTCCTGAATGATGTGTGACTATTTTATGCCCCTGGTGTGACTATTTTATGCCCCGCGCGCACATCCTCACTGAAGTGTCTTTATATATGATTGAAGAGGAGTCATTTTCAGCACTGGTGTTCTATTGATACAGTAGCCTATATATGGTGAAATTTCTCGTTAGTCACAGGATTATTTTTACTTAAAATTTTAAGCTAAACATTTAAACTTTTTACCATTAAACCATTTTACAATATTATAAATTTTACAGAGTTGAGTTTATTATGTATTAATGTCATGCTAACAGGCACTAATTGACGTTTACACTAATAGACATTTTTAGGACATATGACATTAGTTATCAGTGATTTTATCGCATCTCTGCAGGTGTTTGGCTTTGATGCTGTAAATAAACTGGAGAGTTTCCTTTCTCCTGTAAGTCTTATATATATATATATATATATATATATATACATACATACATACATACATACACATATATATATATATATATCTGTGTGTGTACTTCCCCTCAGTCAGGCGCCTTGATGTATGGGGAGGTGGAGTTCATCAGCGTTGACAGTTTTGGTGTATATGGAGAAAATCAGAAACGCGTCCTCTGATTTGTCACTGAAGTTGTTTGATGATTTCCTCTGTTGTGTCTAATAAGGTAATAGCGAGTGTGATTGGAGGGTGTTGGGACTCTTTCTCTCTCATTAAGGAGGCTGAGAGGATGCCTGTGCTTCTGTATCATCAGTGCGGAGAAGCTTGAACTGGATGTTGAGTTAATCATGCTGAGGACGATGAGAAGATGCCTGATACTCATTTTACTGTCTGCAGTTGTAATACTCATCACAGCTGGTAAGTACACAAGGAATTAAACAGATGAAGTTATTTTCAGATGTTATCTCAGAGTCAAGCTTGTAATTTTAAGCAATTAATGGGGTGTCTCAGATAATAATAATAATAATAATAATAATAATAATAATGCTTAATCATGTTTATATGTTATTTATAGAATACCAAAGAATTTAATTTTAATTAAAAATATAATTTTATTTTATTATTTATTTATTTTCCTATCTTGATTTGTGCTTAATTGAGATAAACGCTTATAGATAAAGAGCTTAAAGCTTATAGATACACTGCATGATACAGAGAGGGAAAAAAGGAAGAAATATTAAATTTAAAAGCTTAGGTGTTCCATTTGTCTAGTTGCCCCACTAGTAACCATATGTAACCATATGCATAAATTTTTCTCTTTCTCTCCCACCCTTATTCTAATCCCATCATCTTTTTGTCATTGCTTCAGCTCAATATACAGACAGTGTGAATGTGAGGTTGGTTGGTGGTCACAGTCGCTGTGCTGGTAGAGTGGAGGTTCTTCATAGAGGTCAGTGGGGAACAGTGTGTGATGATGACTGGGATTTGCCTGATGCTGCAGTGGTGTGTAGAGAGCTGGACTGTGGAGAACCTGTAGATGCTCTGCGTGGTGCTCAATTTGGACCAGGTTCAGGACAAATCTGGATCAATTTTGTCATGTGTTGGGGATCAGAATCCACACTAAAGAACTGTGGGTCAGGAGGATGGGATAGACACAACTGTGATCACAATAAAGATGCTGGAGTCATCTGCTCAGGTAAAGTACTGTATACTCTAAGTAATATCTGTGTAAAACTTTTGCGCTTACATACTGGTTTATAATTTTCTATTTTATTTTTTAAATGTTTTTACATTTATCAGTTATCACTATCTTGAGTATCTGTAAATGAAGATTTGTTTGTTTGTTGTTGTTTACTTTGCACATTTGTATTGTTTTATTTAGAAGTCAGGTTGGTTGGTGGTTCTCGCTGCTCTGGGAGGTTAGAGATACTTCATGATCAGACGTGGATGTCAGTGTGTGACGCAGCCTTTGACCAGCAGGATGCAGAGGTTGTGTGTAGAGAGCTGGACTGTGGGGCTCCTGTACAGGTGCTGGGAGCAGCTGCTTTTGGCAAAGGAGACGCTCAGATGTGGACACAAGAGATTCAGTGCAGAGGAAATGAGTCTCAGATTCACCTCTGTCCAACATCACAATCACATGAAAACAATTGTTCTCATGACAATGATGTTGGACTGGTGTGTACAGGTATGTGTTGACCGTTTCAACTGGAAATATTTATTTAATTTTGATAGTTCTCTTCCAACTTTTTTTTCCTTACTGTGCACAGAAATAATAAATGTGCGGTTGGTTAATGGAAACAGTCCCTGCAGTGGGACAGTGGAGGTTCATCATAGAGGTCAGTGGGGAACAGTGTGTGA
>NW_015634013.1:745846-749485 GCF_001515625.1 Sinocyclocheilus rhinocerous | reverse complement strand
AATGATTAGTAAATGTTTATAATCATTTACAATTGATGAATAGTTTCCACTTTAGATTGGGTACTGCAAAAACATTAACAAATAATTAATAAATTATTTAAGATGTGCAAATAGTAGAAGTCTACACAACAAACAAAGACCAAATATATTACCTTTACAGACAGCGATTATGAGTTAATGAATATATTAACATGAATAGTTTGTGAAGTGCTTAAAATTAATAATTAAGCTATATTTTCACAACAATTGTAAATGTAAAAATGAGCATTAGCTAATATGTGAACTGAAGTTTAATGACACTTGTAAACATTCAACAGTACATTAACAAATAAACTTGTAATCATTGTGTAATTTCTGTTAAAATCTTTTGTAGATTTTCAAAACGCATTGAAAGTTGAATGACATTTGTAAACATTAACTAATGATCAGTTAAGCATAGTATAATGTTTGTTAATGATTTATTAATGAAGCTTTTAATCATTGTAAACCATCTGTCAAAATCATTAGTTTTTTTTAGTTTTTTTTAATGACATTTGTAAGCATTTCAATTTAAATTTAATTAATGATCTGTTAATCATTTGGTAATGATTAATTTCTAGATTTGTGAATATATATTAAGTAATGATTAGTTAAACATTATATAATGTTTGTTAATGATTTATTAATGAAAGTTATTATAAAGTGTTACCTTTTTCTTTTCTTTTTTTCATTTTGGTGCTTTGACAGCCCCAGTCCTAATACACTACCTAATACACTTGCATTATATTGAAAAGACTGGCCAGGATTTTCTTTAAATATTCTCCATTTTTGTCTTCCATGAAAAGAAAGGAATTCATAAGGATTTGGTTTAACATGAGGATGAATTCCCCCACAGTTAAAACACATGCAGGACAGGCGAATTCTTATCTCTTCCTACTTCAGGTGCCAGACTAATTGGAAACTCCAGTTGCTCTGGGAGGTTAGAGATGCTTCATGATCAGACGTGGATGTCAGTGTGTGACGCTGCCTTTGACCAGCAGGATGCAGAGGTTGTGTGTAGAGAGCTGGACTGTGGGGCTCCTGTACAGGTGCTGGGAGCAGCTGCTTTTGGCAAAGGAGACACTCAGATGTGGACACAAGAGATTCAGTGCGGAGGAAATGAGTCTCAGATTCACCTCTGTCCAACATCACCATTACATGAAAACAACTGTTCTCATGAGTTCAACATTGGTTTGCTGTGTACTGGTAGGAGTTCAAAATGCAACAAAGCAGTTTTATTTAATTTTATTTTCATTTCTATCTCATTTAAATTTCCACTTACCTTTTCTATTTCCTTTCTGTGTTTCTTACATTCCTAGGCATAATAAATGTGAGATTGGTAAATGGTACCAGTCGCTGTGCTGGTACAGTGGAGGTTCTTCATAGAGGTCAGTGGGGAACCGTGTGTGGTGATGGCTGGGATTTGGCTGATGCTGCAGTTGTGTGTAGAGAGCTGGACTGTGGAGAACCTGTAGATGCTCTGGATGCTTACTTTGGACCAGGATCAAGACCAGTCTTAATGAAAATTGCAATTTGTACTGGAACTGAGTCTACACTTAAGAAATGTGGATCCATACAATTGCCTGACAAATGTCTTGATAAGAGTGCTCAAGTCATATGTTCAGGTAAGTTAAAAGTGTTGTATTATTATAGAAAACAGATGTGCCAAAAGCACTCATTCCATGACTATTTTCACCTTCTTGTCTGGTAAAATAATTGACATAAAAAACCTGAGTGAAACCTTTGGAAAACCCATTGGCCCTGTGGAACTCATTGGCATACACAAGCAGTAGTCATAGCAAAATTAACCCCAAATTAACCTCAGGTGCTCTATTCATGACAGGGTCTTGGAGGTGGAGACATGTCCTCTTATGTTCCTTTAAAATAAGGCATGATTTTGTTGATATGTGTTTACTTATTTAGAAGTCAGACTGGTTGGAGGTTCTCGCTGCTCTGGGAGGTTAGAGATACTTCATGATCAGACGTGGATGTCAGTGTGTGACGCTGCCTTTGACCAGCAGGATGCAGAGGTTGTGTGTAGAGAGCTGGACTGTGGGGCTCCTGTACAGGTGCTGGGAGCAGCTGCTTTTGGCAAAGGAGACACTCAGATGTGGACACAAGTGATTCGGTGCAGAGGAAATGAGTCTCAGATTCACCTCTGTCCAACTAACTCCTCACACAAACATAGCTGTTCACATGAATACAGTGTTGGATTAGTGTGTGCAGGTTTGAGTGTTTTCTTTTAATAAACTGAAATTAGTTTAATTGAATGTCCCTTGAATTTAGAATAAATATTACTTTCATAGTTTTTATCTTAGTGTGTTACTTTTTTCTTTCCTTCTGTCTGTATCTTTTTTCTTATCTCTCTCTATTTATTATATAGACAATATGAGAGTGAGGTTGGTTGGTGGCAACAGTCGCTGTGCTGGTAGAGTGGAGGTTCTTCATAGAGGTCAGTGGGGAACAGTGTGTGGTGTTGACTTTGATATGGCTGATGCTGCAGTGGTGTGTAGAGAGCTGGACTGTGGAGAACCTGTAGATGTTGTGGTTGATGCTCATTTTGGATCAGGATCAGGAGCAATCTGGCCAAATCGCAAGTTATGTACTGGATCAGAGTCTACACTGAAGAACTGTGGATCAGTACAATGGGGTTCATATCTCTGTGATCATACTAAAGATGCAGGAGTCATCTGTTCGGGTAATCTGCTCCAAAGGCCACTCTGTTTTATATTACTCATGATGCACCTGCCTGAAAGGGGTAGTTGAACAAAAATTAGAACACATTATTTACTCACCCTCATGCCAGACCAAACCAAAATTACTTTCTTCTGTGGAGCACTTTTGTGTGCTTTTTTTTTCTTCTTAAGATCCAATATAAGAAACCATAATGAGTATATGAGGCTTGTGCATTCTGTAATAAAATTACATTAAAAATTAATTTTAATAATTTTTTTTGTAACACTTTATAATAACTTTCATTAATAAATAATTAACAAAAATTATGTAATGTTTAACTGATCATTAGTTAATATATAATCACATATCTAGCAACGTGAAATAATGTGCTTGTTAAACAGACACAGTACTCGTTCCGTATCTCAGGGAACCAAGGTTACGTTAGTAACCGAGTAAGCCCCCCCCCTCCTGTTAACGTATGATTCAAGGAATATTCTGTTTAATGATTCACAGTAGTATACTAATATAAGTGTTGAGGCAATAAAAACATGTTTTGCACCCAAATTACAATGTGTGTAATGTCTCTACCAAGCATTTAGCTAAACTTAACTAACCACCCTTTACACAAACATTGTTACAGTAGCTAAAAGTCCAGTGCCAATAAAGATAAAAAAAAAAATTAGTAAATGTTTATAAACATTTACAAATTATGAATAGTCTCAACTTTAGATTGGGTACTGCAGAAACATGAACAAATGATTAATAAATGATTTGTAAAGATGTGAAAATTGGGTAAATTCCGGTCATTTGGGACCATTTTTGCCATCAAAATGACTGCTCATGAAGGTACGAATGATTAGTAAATGTTTATAATAATTTACAATTGATGAATAGTTTCCACTTCAGATAGGGTACTGCAAAAACATTAACAAATAATTAATAAAT
>NW_015634013.1:734484-744656 GCF_001515625.1 Sinocyclocheilus rhinocerous | reverse complement strand
TTCACAACAATTGTAAATGTAAAAATGAGCATTAGCTAATATGTGAACTGAAGTTTAATGACACTTGTAAACATTCAACAGTACATTAACAAATAAACTTGTAATCATTGTGTAATTTCTGTTAAAATCTTTTGTAGATTTTCAAAACGCATTGAAAGTTGAATGACATTTGTAAACATTAACTAATGATCAGTTAAGCATTGTATAATGTTTGTTAATGATTTATTAATGAAGCTTTTAATCATTGTAAACCATCTGTCAAAATCATTAGTTTTTTTTAGTTTTTTTTAATGACATTTGTAAGCATTTCAATTTAAATTTAATTAATGATCTGTTAATCATTTGGTAATGATTAATTTCTAGATTTGTGAATATATATTAAGTAATGATTAGTTAAACATTATATAATGTTTGTTAATGATTTATTAATGAAAGTTATTATAAAGTGTTACCTTTTTCTTTTCTTTTTTTCATTTTGGTGCTTTGACAGCCCCAGTCCTAATACACTACCTAATACACTTGCATTATATTGAAAAGACTGGCCAGGATTTTCTTTAAATATTCTCCATTTTTGTCTTCCATGAAAAGAAAGGAATTCATAAGGATTTGGTTTAACATGAGGATGAATTCCCCCACAGTTAAAACACATGCAGGACAGGCGAATTCTTATCTCTTCCTACTTCAGGTGCCAGACTAATTGGAAACTCCAGTTGCTCTGGGAGGTTAGAGATGCTTCATGATCAGACGTGGATGTCAGTGTGTGACGCTGCCTTTGACCAGCAGGATGCAGAGGTTGTGTGTAGAGAGCTGGACTGTGGGGCTCCTGTACAGGTGCTGGGAGCAGCTGCTTTTGGCAAAGGAGACGCTCAGATGTGGACACAAGAGATTCAGTGCAGAGGAAATGAGTCTCAGATTCACCTCTGTCCAACATCCCTTTATAAAAACCATTGTTCAGATGATAATTTCCAGGGGCTGTTCTGTGCTGGTAAGGAATAAAGTAAAATGAGAGTAATATCTTTTTAATATTCCACATTTTACTCATAGTCTCTCTTTGTATTCTTCTGTGACTTAGATAGAAAGAATGTGAGGTTGGTTGATGGTAACAGTCCTTGTGCTGGTAGAGTGGAGGTTCTTCATAGAGGTCAGTGGGGAACAGTGTGTGGTGATTTCTGGGATTTGGCTGATGCTGCAGTGGTGTGTAGAGAGCTGGACTGTGGAGAACCTGTAGATGCTCTGACTGATGATGGCTTTGGGCAAGGATCGGGACCAGTCTGGATGAGTGCTGTATTATGTACTGGATCAGAGTCTACACTGAAGAACTGTAAGTCATCAGGATGGAGCATGAATAGCTGTACTCACAATGCAAATGTGGGGGTCATCTGTTCAGGTAAATAATGTGTACTTCTAAGCATTAAGCATTTTTCCCTACTTCTTGACCATGGATTTGTGTTTATGCAAATAATTATTGTGTTTTATGTGGAAAACTTCTTGTATACTAATATAGCTGTATTGTTGCATGTTTTATCTGCATTACGTCTGTATTATGTGTGTTTTCTTTACTGTGCACTGTGCTTCATGCAATATAAACAGGTCATAAGCCTTCCAGACTTGCTGCTGGATCTCACCTGTGCTCTGGGAGGCTAGAGATACTTCATGATCAGACGTGGATGTCAGTGTGTGACGCTGCCTTTGACCAGCAGGATGCAGAGGTTGTGTGTAGAGAGCTGGACTGTGGGGCTCCTGTACAGGTGCTGGGAGCAGCTGCTTTTGGCAAAGGAGACACTCAGATGTGGACACAAGAGATTCAGTGCAGAGGAAATGAGTCTCAGATTTCATTCTGTTCAATATCATCACACAGACACAACTGCAGCAGTGACAATAATGTGGGCTTGAAATGTTCTGGTAAAGAAGCAATATTCAGTGTCTCTTCATTTATTTGTAATGTAAGATTTACTATAATCAATCTTAAAGTAATAGTTCACCCAAAAAGGAAAATTCTGTGATTCTTTACTCACCCTGAAGTTGTTCCAAACCTGTATGTTGGTAACCAAACAGTTGACGGTAGGCCTTGACATCCATTGTAATGAAAAAAGTACTATGGAAGTCAATGGCTACCATCGACTGTTCGGTTACCAACATTCTTCAAAATATCTTATTCTGTGTTTAACAGAAGAAAGAAACTCAAACTCATTCAAGTTTGGAAGAAGTGGAGGGTGAGTAAATGATGACAGAACTCTAATTTTTGGGTAACCTATACTTTTAAATATATTCTATTGCAAAAGGTATTCCCCTAAGTAGTTTATTTTTTGCATTTGGCTGATGCTGCAGTGGTGTGTAGAGAGCTGGACTGTGGAGAACCTGTAGATGCTCTGACTGATGATGGCTTTGGGCAAGGATCGGGACCAGTCTGGATGAGTGCTGTATTATGTACTGGATCAGAGTCTACACTGAAGAACTGTAAGTCATCAGGATGGAGCATGAATAGCTGTACTCACAATGCAAATGTGGGGGTCATCTGTTCAGGTAAATAATGTGTACTTCTAAGCATTAAGCATTTTTCCCTACTTCTTGACCATGGATTTGTGTTTATGCAAATAATTATTGTGTTTTATGTGGAAAACTTCTTGTATACTAATATAGCTGTATTGTTACATGTTTTATCTGCATTACGTCTGTATTATGTGTGTGTTTTCTCTACTGTGCACTGTGCTTCATGCAATATAAACAGGTCATAAGCCTTCCAGACTTGCTGCTGGATCTCACCTGTGCTCTGGGAGGCTAGAGATACTTCATGATCAGACGTGGATGTCAGTGTGTGACGCTGCCTTTGACCAGCAGGATGCAGAGGTTGTGTGTAGAGAGCTGGACTGTGGGGCTCCTGTACAGGTGCTGGGAGCAGCTGCTTTTGGCAAAGGAGACACTCAGATGTGGACACAAGAGATTCAGTGCAGAGGAAATGAGTCTCAGATTTCATTCTGTTCAATATCATCACACAGACACAACTGCAGCAGTGACAATAATGTGGGCTTGAAATGTTCTGGTAAAGAAGCAATATTCAGTGTCTCTTCATTTATTTGTAATGTAAGATTTACTATAATCAATCTTAAAGTAATAGTTCACCCAAAAAGGAAAATTCTGTGATTCTTTACTCACCCTGAAGTTGTTCCAAACCTGTATGTTGGTAACCAAACTGTTGATGGTGGGCCTTGACATCCATTGTAATGAAAAAAAGTACTATGGAAGTCAATGGCTACCATCGACTGTTCGGTTACCAACATTCTTCAAAATATCTTATTCTGTGTTTAACAGAAGAAAGAAACTCAAACTCATTCAAGTTTGGAAGAAGTGGAGGGTGAGTAAATGATGACAGAACTCTAATTTTTGGGTAACCTATACTTTTAAATATATTCTATTGCAAAAGGTATTCCCCTAAGTAGTTTATTTTTTGCATTGTTACTGAATGGTAAAGAACTATTTGACAATGTCACACATATAAAGAGAAGAATTTTCTCAATCATATGTTATATGAGAGATACTGTTTTTGTATGTAATGGGCCTTGTAATGACAAAAGGTTTGTTTTTTTGTTTTTGTCCAGGTTACACTGATCTCAGACTGATAAATGGCTCAGACTCTTGTTCTGGAAGAGTGGAGCTTCAGTACTTACTGATGATGATTTATTATGCTGCTGAGACTCAATAATAAAAATGCAATATTTCATCTCACTACATGTATTTTTCAAACATTCATTTCAGACTGAAATATTAATGCTCTCGTTATTCATTTCTGAATTTATTTCTTATTATGTAAAATGTATTATTGATGTAAATCGTATTCTCAGACTTGTAATATTTTAGTAAAACAGTTCTTCTCTTCAGGTTCCTCTCTGGCTCTTCATGATGGTCTGGTGCGGTTGTCTGGAGAGAGACAGTGTGAGGGGCAGGTGGAAGTTTTCATCCGTCAGGTCTGGAGGAGAGTTCTGCTGGACTCCTGGAGTCTCACTGAATCCTCTGTGGTCTGCAGACAGCTGGGCTGTGGCTCTGTGCTGAACTTCTACGGCTCCTCTTCATCCAGTCCTGAACACAGTCATGAGTGTGTGACGGGCTCAGGTCGCGGGTCCATCAGGCTGGTGGGTTCTGGGGGAGACTGTGCAGGGAGGCTGGAGGTTTTTCACAGCGGCTCATGGGGGACAGTGTGTGATGACTCCTGGGATATTAAAGATGCTCATGTGGTGTGCAGACAGCTGCAGTGTGGAGTGGCCCTCAGTAACCAGCAGGTACCAGCCTGGTTTGGTCCTGGTTCTGGACCCATATGGCTGGATGAGGTGGAGTGTGAGGGGAATGAGACGTCCCTGTGGAGCTGCTCTTCTCCAGGCTGGGGAAAACACGACTGTCAGCACAAGGAGGATGTAGGAGTCGTGTGCTCAGGTAAACTGTGAACAATTAACAATAGCAAATATTTATTTATACATTTTTATATGTTTATTTATATGTATTTTTTTTATTTAAACTCAAAATTTAAATAAGATTATGAGATATTTCAACAACACATTCACATGCCCATAATGTTCAGATTTTTCTATTTTGTGATTTTAAAATGTGTTTTTTTCTGTCTAGAGTTTAAAGAGATCAGGTTAACCGAGGGCTGTGAAGGAAATGTGGAGGTTTTCTACAATGGATCCTGGGGTAATATGTGTTGGAACCACATGGACAGAGACACAGCAAGTATGATTTGTCAAGAGCTGAACTGTGGAAGATCTGGTGATTTTTCTAATTCAATATCAAGAGTGAAATCAGCTCCTAACTGGCTGGATAAAGTAACATGTCGACCACATGATTCAAATCTGTGGCAGTGTCCATCTTTACCGTGGGGACAGAATGACTGCGTTGGAGATGAAGTGGCCGCAATCACCTGCTCAGGTGAGACATTTTCCTTCAGTCAAAAAATACCACGGTAATCCTTTAATTTTAATGCTTTGAGTAAATGCATGAAATATAGTATATACATATAATATTGAATTAACTTGTGACTACAGAACAGGAGAGTCATGAGTCCCCTAGAAGCTATTTCTCATGCCCCACATCTTCCCTCCAGAGACAGTGTTCAGGTAAATTTATTTGATGGAAAAGAGCATCACAACTCTGTTGTATTTTATGTTACTGTCTTATTTTCACTCCACACACTATACCCTACTGCAGGTGCCAGCATTTTAACATTAATCTGTTGGCCAGTAATTTGTCTATGAGTCTGTGATGTGTGTGTTTTAGATCATGTTCCTCTCAGACTGAGTGGAGGGGAGGGCCGGTGCTCTGGGAGGCTGGAGGTGTATCATAACGCTGTGTGGGGCTCAGTCTGTGATGATCAGTGGGACATCAGCGATGCTCAGGTGGTCTGCAGGCAGCTGGGTTGTGGAGCAGCACTGAGGGCTGATGGGAATTCAGTCTTTGGTGCTGGTGAAGGTGTTGTGTGGCTGAACAGAGTCGAGTGCAGAGGGAATGAGATTCACCTGTGGGACTGTCCTCTCTCCCTGAAAAACCACACTGACTGCTCCCACAAAGAGCATGCTGGACTCACCTGTGCAGGTCACAGCAAAACACGAACAAATAGTATTAATTTTAGGCGATTTTAAGACAATCATGATTTTGAATGTGTTTGTGTGTTTGACAGATTTTACAGATGTGTCAGTGTCCTCTACTCCTGCCACAACAACAACAGCTTCTCCTCCAGTGCGCTCAACATCAGTCTCTCCTCCACAAACTCCTCCAGCAGCGTCTCTCTCCGTCCCCCCAGTGCTTGTGATTGTTCTGGGAGTTGTGCTCTTACTGCTCTTAGTGCCACTGCTTATACTGATTCAGCAGAACAGAGTGATGAGGAGAGGTAGGAGAGATCCAGAGACTGTCATATTGTGTCTTATTCAGTGTGTGATCAGTCATGTGTTGTGAACTGACAGCAGGTTTGTCTGTCTACACTCACAGCTCTCTCTAAGAGGAGACACAGGACGACGACTGAGGATGTTTATGAGGAGATTCAACACAGACACAATCACTTCACTCAGAGGGGTGAGTAACTGTCATAGTGTCTGATGTGTTGAGATCAACAGAGTATTACTTCATTCAGAGTGGTGAGTGGAGTAAATCACATTGATTCATTTGTGCACTTACCAGTTAACCATAGTTTTATAATAGTAAAAGTTTAGTGTTTTTGGCAGATTGATTGCCATTTGTATAACCACAGTTTAACTTCATATACCATGGTTAAACTATGGTTAGTGTAGCAAATCCATGATTCATTTGTGGTTACCATGGTTTAACTACAATAACCATGGTTCATTTTTGTAAAGATGTGACCTTACATATCATTTGAAATAATATAGTGTTATATGTTCCAGAGGTTTGTGATTGTAAACATATTTCTGTGGTTCTGCTCATAGACATAATAAATACCTAGACGCCTCATTGGCCGCTTTGAGTCGTTGCTGCGATACGTCAACGTGTCCGCCATGTTTGTGAAGGCAAGACTGCCTTAAAAATAAATGGAGGTAAACGGGGGAGCTGCGGTTTTCAAAAAACATACAGAAACAACTGTTCAGTCTTACCTGTGAAAGATAATACCCCGAGGTCTGTTTTTATTATTGTGCGACGGTTTGTAGATGCCCAAGCTGCCGACGAGTCAGGTATGTTTTCGCCTGTCCCGATATGAGAGTTATGGAGAGTTGCCTTCACCAATATGGCGGCGACGTTGACGTGCGGTCGAACAGCCAATGAGGCGTCTAGGTATTTATTATGTCTATGGTTCTGCTTCCCAATAACAGGAAGTGTCTTTTCTGAAGAACAGCACTCTGGGTACGAAGATGTGGATGAGTTTCTTTCAGGTTAGAGGAATAAAATGTAATAATGTAACATAGAGAAATTTGAAATTAATTGAAAACATTCACCTCATGTCTGCATTATTTTCTAATAATTCAACTGACCGGAGTCAATTATTCCACACATCAAGACATTGTTCAGATGATGTATTTCAAGACATTCGTCAGGTTTTTGTCCTTAAAACGCTCTTGTGTGTAGGACTAATTTTTTACACTTCTTACCCCATTACTCCGCTGTAACGGAGGCTTGAGCCATTGATAGCATAGTAGACTATGAGGCAAGTCGCTTTCTCCCATCCATAAGTAATAGGAGTGCACCATCTTGGAATATCTAAAGTCTTTGGTAATGCGGTTAAGGCATGCCTGGAACTACAGTATCCACCTTTTTCCTGCATCCCATGAAGCTTTGCACAAATCATGTGAGAAACTTACCATGATTACACTGTAAACAATCAGTGAAACCTTTACAATGAGGTGACGTCTACTCACCCTTAAACCATTAATAATTAAAAGTAAATTTAAAAGTGTAAAAGTATTAACATATTACTTTCAATATACCATGAATAACACCAAAAGCTAGATTATTTCTGCAAGAATATCATGCTCGTGTTAAATGTCACTGTAGTAATACATACGTGGCCTTGCCTTAAAAATGTTCATTAATATTAGCGAGCAATAATATTTCCAGGTGTTTTCTGACATTTTAACAGATAACAAATATTGTATTTAACTGCTTTAGAAACATTTTAATAAACACATCTGATAGGAGTAGAAGTGAAAAGGGGAGACAATTACGATTGCATTTTAAAGCATCCATGTGAAAACAAACCTGGAAAGAGACGTTAGAATTTGGGGAGAAAAACAAGAGATTCTTAGTGCATTCCAGTAAATTATTCATAGTATATAGCCTATTGTAAATGAAATCAGGAGGTCAGACCACAAATGCGCAGTAGTTTGTTTGTTTTTTTCCCTCCCATGTTGTTACAGCAGAATACAAAGGAAAAATGAAAATAATGAGGAAAAGACTACAGCAGACTGAAAAGAGCTCTTCTCATAGATATTCTTGTTATACCATGTCACATTAAAATACCAAGTGTTATGTTATTCTATAGACATCTGAAAATTGAACATGAAATAAAACTTACAACTCAGTGAAACTGATGGATAAGGATCATTTTTAGTACAACTTTTTAATTTGAAATGATTTGTTTCAGTCTTTTAGTATAGAACGTCCCCAAACTGGAAGTGCTTTAATAATTTAAAACGCAGTATAGGCTTTCTAGGAAAAAGATGGATAACTATCTTTAAATTTAGCAGTGAAAGAAAATGGAGCACAATGTCCATTGTTATTTTAAAGGTTCATTTTTATTTAAATTCCCCAGAATCTGCGGTAGGAGGCACACCTTACTATAATGATGTCAGCACAGGTCCAACAGGTCAGTGAATCTGTAACTTGATCACAGGATTTCACTTAATTTAATTAAGTGGTTTTAATTAATTAAGTAGTTAATTAAACTACTGAGCCTGTGAACAGTAAAATCAAGTTTTTTTTCACACCCTTTCTTGTTTTTGCTTTTAACTCATTTAAAGAGCAACAAGTCACACCAGAGAATTATGATGATGTAATCACTGTTGGACTGACACATCATACTAGAGGTTTATTTCTTTTATTATTTGAATATGCATGTATAATTTTATGGGCATTTTATTTCTATTATAATTTTAAAGTTATGTGTCTTTTGATTGTCACATTTTATTTTTTTATTTTTGTTGCAGGTGACATATCAGAAAGCTATGATGATGTTGTCATAATAAGACAGCTCTCCAATAATAAAGCAGGTGTGAGTTTCATATTTTACTTTTTTAAATAGACTGGTACAGTGTTTTTCTTTTCTTTTACTATAGTTCATTATAGTGTTATATAAATTATATAGACTTAGTTTTTATATTGTATATTGTGATATATTAGTGTATTTTGAAGTGCAGTGTGAGATTTTGTTCGTGTAATTAATGACTGGCATTTTTTTTATCAGAGGGAGATCTGGAGGAGTATGATAATGTAAGGAATGTCAGTGAAGATGTGCGAGACCTGTCTGGTACGTTACTGTGACCTGCTTTACCTCACACTGATTATGTCTAGTTTTCATAACTAAAAATTATAATGCAATTTAAACATTTGCTCTTGTTTTCTAACAGCAGACTATGATTATTTGAGGGAAGAGCCAGGAAAACGGGGAGGGACTGTTTAAGTCAGTGACTACACCCACTGCCTCACATCTTATTACAGCTTTTAGTTGCTCTGCACTTAAAAGTGTTGAATGTACCAACACAATTGCATTTAGCCAAAGCTTGCTGTTGTTACAATTACTAGACATTAATAGAAAACATGGACATCAATTCAATACAAATATAGAACAGATTCATAAAAAAGACAGGGTGTTTAATATGTTATTTTGTATTTTGACATTTATGTGATCATTTTAAAAAGCTGAAGGTGTCCAGGTCAAAAGCACCTGCTTTTAAAAAGCTGAAGGTGTCCAGGTCAAAAGCACCTGCAGAACTAAATGACCAACATGCTTTTTACTCTTTTGCTCTACAGTTATATTCTTTTGAAATAAAAGATTGTTGCACACAGCTATGTATTGTAAATGTATTTAACTTATGAGTGCATTTAGCAAAAAATAGAAATGATTCTCTCTTTTCTGATGTTTAGAGTTTCTTCAAACATTTACAATTTTATTTAGACAACAATAATGAATGACGACAAATTCAGATTTGTTTCTTTATTAAAGCTGCCATGTGGAACATTTGCCTTTTTATCGCCATCTCCGTTTTTAACATAAACTTGTAAGTTATCAGAACATATAATACATGATCAGGGATAAAACATGGTTGTATCTCTAATAAGACATTTACAGTAAAAAAAAAAAAAGTTTTTGTTGTTGTTTCTAAGTCTGACAGATGAAATTAGAGTTAAATTCAAATCAGAAAAAATTGAGGGAACGAGACAGAAAAAAATAACTTGTACCATTTTTTGCATGTGAATAAAGAATTTTGCATACAAATTTAAAAAAAAAAAAATGCTCCGGTTACTGACGTAACCTCGGTTCCCTGAGATAAGGGAAAGAGTGTTGCGTCACTCGCCGTGCTATAAGCTGCACGCAAATCGATGACTGTCACTTCAGTCGAATGATTCTGATGAAATGGTGCTGCGAGCCGACTTATTTACACGGCTCTGCCCTTTCTGGCTGGCTAAAGCACCATTGGTTTGTGCAAACTACACAAACGTGAACAAATCAGGCTTCAGTA
>NW_015634013.1:719710-733628 GCF_001515625.1 Sinocyclocheilus rhinocerous | reverse complement strand
TGTGCTCATAACACAATTTACTTTATGATATAAACTACAATATAAAGTTAAAACTTAAGAATTCATTTAAACTTTGATTTCATATAAAGTCTCAGCTTTCACAGCTTACTAGCGATATCGCTAGCTATTAATAGTCTGACACTGGTGGCTAATTAAGCTGTCAACATAAAGCTAAAAATGACCAAAAAACATACAGAAACAACTGTTCAGTCTTACCTGTGAAAGATAATACCCCGAGGTCTGTTTTTATTATTGTGCGACGGTTTGTAGATGCCCAAGCTGCCGACGAGTCAGGTATGTTTTCGCCTGTCCCGATATGAGAGTTATGGAGAGTTGCCTTCACCAATATGGCGGCGACGTTGACGTGCGGTCGAACAGCCAATGAGGCGTCTAGGTATTTATTATGTCTATGGTTCTGCTTCCCAATAACAGGAAGTGTCTTTTCTGAAGAACAGCACTCTGGGTACGAAGATGTGGATGAGTTTCTTTCAGGTTAGAGGAATAAAATGTAATAATGTAACATAGAGAAATTTGAAATTAATTGAAAACATTCACCTCATGTCTGCATTATTTTCTAATAATTCAACTGACCGGAGTCAATTATTCCACACATCAAGACATTGTTCAGATGATGTATTTCAAGACATTCGTCAGGTTTTTGTCCTTAAAACGCTCTTGTGTGTAGGACTAATTTTTTACACTTCTTACCCCATTACTCCGCTGTAACGGAGGCTTGAGCCATTGATAGCATAGTAGACTATGAGGCAAGTCGCTTTCTCCCATCCATAAGTAATAGGAGTGCACCATCTTGGAATATCTAAAGTCTTTGGTAATGCGGTTAAGGCATGCCTGGAACTACAGTATCCACCTTTTTCCTGCATCCCATGAAGCTTTGCACAAATCATGTGAGAAACTTACCATGATTACACTGTAAACAATCAGTGAAACCTTTACAATGAGGTGACGTCTACTCACCCTTAAACCATTAATAATTAAAAGTAAATTTAAAAGTGTAAAAGTATTAACATATTACTTTCAATATACCATGAATAACACCAAAAGCTAGATTATTTCTGCAAGAATATCATGCTCGTGTTAAATGTCACTGTAGTAATACATACGTGGCCTTGCCTTAAAAATGTTCATTAATATTAGCGAGCAATAATATTTCCAGGTGTTTTCTGACATTTTAACAGATAACAAATATTGTATTTAACTGCTTTAGAAACATTTTAATAAACACATCTGATAGGAGTAGAAGTGAAAAGGGGAGACAATTACGATTGCATTTTAAAGCATCCATGTGAAAACAAACCTGGAAAGAGACGTTAGAATTTGGGGAGAAAAACAAGAGATTCTTAGTGCATTCCAGTAAATTATTCATAGTATATAGCCTATTGTAAATGAAATCAGGAGGTCAGACCACAAATGCGCAGTAGTTTGTTTGTTTTTTTCCCTCCCATGTTGTTACAGCAGAATACAAAGGAAAAATGAAAATAATGAGGAAAAGACTACAGCAGACTGAAAAGAGCTCTTCTCATAGATATTCTTGTTATACCATGTCACATTAAAATACCAAGTGTTATGTTATTCTATAGACATCTGAAAATTGAACATGAAATAAAACTTACAACTCAGTGAAACTGATGGATAAGGATCATTTTTAGTACAACTTTTTAATTTGAAATGATTTGTTTCAGTCTTTTAGTATAGAACGTCCCCAAACTGGAAGTGCTTTAATAATTTAAAACGCAGTATAGGCTTTCTAGGAAAAAGATGGATAACTATCTTTAAATTTAGCAGTGAAAGAAAATGGAGCACAATGTCCATTGTTATTTTAAAGGTTCATTTTTATTTAAATTCCCCAGAATCTGCGGTAGGAGGCACACCTTACTATAATGATGTCAGCACAGGTCCAACAGGTCAGTGAATCTGTAACTTGATCACAGGATTTCACTTAATTTAATTAAGTGGTTTTAATTAATTAAGTAGTTAATTAAACTACTGAGCCTGTGAACAGTAAAATCAAGTTTTTTTTCACACCCTTTCTTGTTTTTGCTTTTAACTCATTTAAAGAGCAACAAGTCACACCAGAGAATTATGATGATGTAATCACTGTTGGACTGACACATCATACTAGAGGTTTATTTCTTTTATTATTTGAATATGCATGTATAATTTTATGGGCATTTTATTTCTATTATAATTTTAAAGTTATGTGTCTTTTGATTGTCACATTTTATTTTTTTATTTTTGTTGCAGGTGACATATCAGAAAGCTATGATGATGTTGTCATAATAAGACAGCTCTCCAATAATAAAGCAGGTGTGAGTTTCATATTTTACTTTTTTAAATAGACTGGTACAGTGTTTTTCTTTTCTTTTACTATAGTTCATTATAGTGTTATATAAATTATATAGACTTAGTTTTTATATTGTATATTGTGATATATTAGTGTATTTTGAAGTGCAGTGTGAGATTTTGTTCGTGTAATTAATGACTGGCATTTTTTTTATCAGAGGGAGATCTGGAGGAGTATGATAATGTAAGGAATGTCAGTGAAGATGTGCGAGACCTGTCTGGTACGTTACTGTGACCTGCTTTACCTCACACTGATTATGTCTAGTTTTCATAACTAAAAATTATAATGCAATTTAAACATTTGCTCTTGTTTTCTAACAGCAGACTATGATTATTTGAGGGAAGAGCCAGGAAAACGGGGAGGGACTGTTTAAGTCAGTGACTACACCCACTGCCTCACATCTTATTACAGCTTTTAGTTGCTCTGCACTTAAAAGTGTTGAATGTACCAACACAATTGCATTTAGCCAAAGCTTGCTGTTGTTACAATTACTAGACATTAATAGAAAACATGGACATCAATTCAATACAAATATAGAACAGATTCATAAAAAAGACAGGGTGTTTAATATGTTATTTTGTATTTTGACATTTATGTGATCATTTTAAAAAGCTGAAGGTGTCCAGGTCAAAAGCACCTGCAGAACTAAATGACCAACATGCTTTTTACTCTTTTGCTCTACAGTTATATTCTTTTGAAATAAAAGATTGTTGCACACAGCTATGTATTGTAAATGTATTTAACTTATGAGTGCATTTAGCAAAAAATAGAAATGATTCTCTCTTTTCTGATGTTTAGAGTTTCTTCAAACATTTACAATTTTATTTAGACAACAATAATGAATGACGACAAATTCAGATTTGTTTCTTTATTAAAGCTGCCATGTGGAACATTTGCCTTTTTATCGCCATCTCCGTTTTTAACATAAACTTGTAAGTTATCAGAACATATAATACATGATCAGGGATAAAACATGGTTGTATCTCTAATAAGACATTTACAGTAAAAAAAAAATAAAAAATAATGTTGTTGTTGTTTCTAAGTCTGACAGATGAAATTAGAGTTAAATTCAAATCAGAAAAAATTGAGGGAACGAGACAGAAAAAAATAACTTGTACCATTTTTTGCATGTGAATAAAGAATTTTGCATACAAATTTAAAAAAAAAAAAATGCTCCGGTTACTGACGTAACCTCGGTTCCCTGAGATAAGGGAAAGAGCGTTGTGTATGGGTTAACTCCTGTTTACTCTTTTACTGAAGCCTGATTTGTTCACGTTTGTGTAGCTTGCACAAACCAATGGCGCTTTAGCCAGCCAGAAAGGGCGGAGCTGTGTATATAAGCCGTGTATATAAGTCGACTCGCAGCACCATTTCATCAGAATCATTCGACTGAAGTGACAGTCATCGATTCGCGTGCAGCTTATAGCACGGCAAGTGACACAGCGCTCGTTCCCTTATCTCAGGGAACTGAGGTTACGTGAGTAACCGGAGCGTTCCCTTTCGAACATTCACTTCACGTTGTGTACAGTATGGGGAAAGAAATAAAGCAAGCCGTGCTATGCGACGAAGCAGACAAAGCCGCTCTGCGAGCCCAGTTCTGGAGCAATTAAGTTAAGGGACAGACAACATGACAACATGAGTCAACTGAATCCCGAGCATAGCTGAGGACTTTTGGACATAGCTATTTCTACCGTAGGGAGAAATAAGCAGTTTAAGCAGTTTAAGCCGATAAAATCCATGCCTGGAGAGCAGGGACATCTAGGCTGCAAAATCTGGCAAACATGGATGGCGACGACCAGCCGGCGGCCGCACATATCTCACCAATAGAGATTCCGCTGGACCAAGCCCAGGAGGAGGCCATTCCAGTGGAGTGGGCCCTCACACCTATGGGGCCTTGCAAACCTTCTGAGGCATAAGCCAAGGCTATAGCGTCAATTATCCAGTGGGACAGTCTTTGCTTTGTAACCGGCATCCCCTTAGAGCGGCCTCCAAAGCAAACGAAAATTTGCTCCGACTGTCTGAACAGGCTGTCAAGATATATTCTCAGGGCCCTGACAGGGCAGAGAACATTAGAACATTAGGAATGAATAGGAACATTCCATCTGCCTCAGAGGGGAAAGAGCCACGTCTATGCACTTTGTAAATGTGCAAGGGGCCAGAGACAGTCCAAATGGTAGGTCTGTATATTGGTAGGCCACTCCCTCGAACGTGAATCTCAAGAACGGCCTGTGATGTGGGGCTGTGTGTATGTGAAAGTAAGCATCTTTCAGGTCCACTGTTAAAAACCAGTCCTTGGGGCAAATGTGCGCGAGGATCTGTTTGATAGTTAACATCTTGAACCACCAGCTCATTAGCGAGCGATTCAGATGTGGGAGATCCAGAATTAGTCTCAGCATGCCATCTTTTTTTTTTTTGGGACTCGCTGTTCGCTGGAGGTACTATTTCTATAGCACCTTTTGCAAGCAGTGTTTGTACTTCATGTTGGAGAACGTGTTCGTTGTCCTGAACCGAAGTGTGAATAATACCTCTGAAACAACGTGGCCTGCGAGCAAGTAGCCTCGTTGAATTGTTTTTTTACAGCTCATTAGCGAGCGATTCAGATGTGGGAGATCCAGAATTAGTCTCAGCATGCCATCTTTTTTTTTTTTGGGACTCGCTGTTCGCTGGAGGTACTATTTCTATAGCACCTTTTGCAAGCAGTGTTTGTACTTCGTGTTGGAGAACGTGTTCGTTGTCCTGAACCGAAGTGTGAATAATACTTCTGAAACAACGTGGCCTGCGAGCAAACTGAAGCGAGTAGCCTCGTTGAATTGTTTTTTTAACCCAGTTTGACACGCCCGGTATGGCTGCCCAGGCGTTGAACCGGGATGCAAGTGGATCTAATTGCAAGTGGGTCTTGGTCAGTTCTTTGTGAACTGCAGGCAAGAACGGGGCGGGCAGCTGGTGGGAAGACAGTTGACGGTGTCCCAGCAGGAACCACTCGTCTAGGCCATGGGCGGGCTCATCTGGAGCCGACTACTCGAGACCCAGATCCTCCACCGCCATGGAGAGAACACGGATCAGCTCAGTGTCCGGTTTCGGCTGCGATGGTTGGGAAGAAGGGAGTGCACCATTCTTCAGCGTCTGATGCCGTCAAGGACATCGAGTCGTCGACGGCAATCTCCTCCTCGGAGGCGCCAAAGGAAACCAAGCCGCTCGCTGCAAAGGAGGGGCATTGATCCTCTTGTGCGAAGAACACTGGCGCGATGAGGCGGAGCGGGGAGAGGGGGGCAAGCGGGTGCTAGGCCGACGTGACACCGCTCACACCCGTTGAGAGAGAGCTGCTGTTTCTTTCTCTTAGGAGAGAAAGGAAATGGTAGAGCAGAGCCGGAAGTACTGCCTTCAGTGAAGAAGGCAATACGCGAGCGAAAACTGGACAAACCAGGCAGGTGACACACTCGCTGTGCCCGTCTGATTTGTGCAAGGGCTCCTTGCACGAGTCGCACTCGCGGCGCAACATTTGCAACAACGCGCGCTGGAAATTTGCTCTAATTTGCTCTTTTAGAAAGCGTCGGATGGCCGCAGGGGAGACTCGTCCTCTGCCCGGGGGCTCTTCGATGGCGGCGAGCGGGTTGAGCTTCTTTCTGTCTTCTTTCGTTAGCTTCTTGCAGAGTCAGCGAAGAGATGATCCTCATCGCTGAAGGAGAAGATTCTGATGAAATGGCGCTGCGAGTCGACTTATATACACGTTGGCGCCTACCTTTCTGGCGGGCTAAAGCGCCATTGGTTTGTGCAGCTTCACAAACGTGAACAAATCAGGCTTCAGTAACAGACTAAACGAGTTTACCCGTACACAATGTGAAGTGAACGTTCGAAAGGGAATATTTAAGAGATACATGTTTTCGGTTTCATAATAACAAATAGCATCTTTGAAGACAAGACTGTGAATCACATTTGTAGGGCTAAAAATGTAACTTAACTTAAATCACCCCAAAATGTATTGATTGTTCTACAAACAAACAAACAATAAATAAATAAATACATAAATGGGCAGCTGTTTCTTCCACAAGACCACTGTTATGAAGCGACTTGAGACGAGAGGCGTGCGGATCCATATACAAAGCTTTTATTAAAAGACGTGGTTACAAACAGGCAAGGGTCAGACAATGGCGGACAGGTATATTGGGGCAAGACAAAGGAGTAGTCCAGTAAACAGGCGTGGTCAATCTCTTGTGAACAATGTCCAAACAAGGTAATCCAAAGGGGTAATCTGAAACACAGGCGATGGTCCAGGCAAGGAGCAAGCAGAGTCCAAACGACAAGAGAGAAATCCAAGACAGGCAGGTGATCAGGAAACAGGCAATCAGACAAAAACAAGACGAGACTAGACTTGATTAGAACTAGGAACTTGGAACTAGAAACTAGGACAGGGAACTGGCTCCATAAAGTAGCTATCGGCTATACAACGACAAGCGCTAACAATACTCGGCTTTGAATGGTGAATGGTTTGAGACTGATTTTTATAGTGTGTGTAATTGGCTACAGGTGAAAACGTAATCAGTGAAATGGAACATGGGAAATGTAGTCCAGAGTGACATGCAACAGTCTGTGTAATGTGAGAGTCAATATAATAGGAGGGCAACCTCTGGTGGCAAGCAGACAGAAGGCCACAGACTGGATTCGTGACAACCACAAAATGAGCAAGTCTCATCAATATCAGAGTATTTTTGGAGTTAACAGGATAGATTTTATAATAAACTTCCTTAACTTTGTTGCATATACAAAACTTGCTCAGCAAAAGCCAGGTATTTTTCCAATCTATTTCCAATCTATTTCCCCAGTAGAATTTACCTCTTGGAGTTCTTTCTTTTCATTTAAAAATTTTGTAAATATGCCTGTTGTTGCACTTACTGTCTAAAATGTCAATACCACCCAAACGCAAAGCAGGATATATAATGTTACCCTTACTGAATGTTAGGTGATTTATAATTAGTTGGACCAAACCTTCTGGGATAGCTTCTATTCCTTTGATGGAACTGGGAAGTCATGGCAATTCATAAATTTCTCCTAAGTTAGAACATTGCCAAAATCATCAACCACAGACAGAATGCAGTAAAAGTTGTTGAACCATCTAAGAAAGAAAATACTTCTCTTTTTAATTTGTGAGGCCTATTTTTCTAAATTAAATCTACAAGTATTTTATAATTTTCCTTCATAACTTTGTCATTAATAGACAGACAAAGGGCAGACTACTTAATAAATATATATTTGCTAAAAAAAAGGGATTTATTTTTTTTCTTTGTCATTTTGAAAGTAGCATTAATTTTATAAAGTATAGGTGAAGGTGTTGTGTGGCTGAACAGAGTCGAGTGCAGAGGGAATGAGATTCACCTGTGGGACTGTCCTCTCTCCCTGAAAAGCCACACTGACTGCTCCCACAAAGAGCACGCTGGACTCACCTGTGCAGGTCACAGCAAACACTGAGAAATATTCTTTTTTTTTTTTTTAATCTTTTTATGTATTCAAGACAATCATGATTTTGAATGTGTTTGTTTCTATTTTGCCAGATGTGCCAGTGTCTACTACTCCTGCCACAACAACATCAGCTTCTCCTCCAGCTTCTCCTCCAGTTCGCTCAACATCAGTCTCTCCTCCACAAACTCCTCCAGCAGCATCTCTCTCCGTCCCCCCAGTGCTTGTGATTGTACTGGGAGTTGTGCTCTTACTGCTCTTAGTGCCACTGCTTATACTGATTCAGCAGAACAGAGTGATGAGGAGAGGTAGGAGAGATCCAGAGACCGTCATATTGTGTCTTATTCAGTGTGTGATCAGTCATGTGTTGTGAACTGTCAGCAGGTTTGTCTGTCTACACTCGCAGCTCTCTCTAAGAGGAGACACAGGACGATGACTGAGGCTGTTTATGAGGAAATTCAGCACAGACACCATCACTTCACTCAGTGGGGTGAGTCTGTTGAAATTATCACCTTTATTATTAATATGAAAACATTTTATACTGTTGTTGTGAATAGTCAAAATGATGAATTTATAGTTGAAAGTTGTTGTTTTTTTGTTTTTTTTTAACTATGCTGACATGTCTAATGATTCTACATGTCTTTTTTGACCGTTAAGAGTTAAAGCTGTGTTAATCCTGTTATGCTTCCTGCTTTTAACCACAGAATTCAGCAGTGAAAACCACATTGCTGTGTTTGTGTAAAAACGTGTTTGTGCAAGCTGCAGTCAGGGTGAGAGCACACAGGTGTTAGTCTGTGGGGGAAGTTTGAACAAGTGTAGATATCAAAGTCAGCATTTCTGAACTCTCTTAGTAAAGGAAAAGTTCACCCAAAATAAAAATACACACCCTCAGGCTATCCAAGATGTAGATGAGTTCGTTTCTTCATTGGAAAAGATTTGAAGAATTTAGCATTACATCACTTGCTCACCAATGGATCCTTTGCAGTGAATGGGTGACGTCAGAATGAGAGTCAAGTCAAGTCAAGTCACCTTTATTTATATAGCGCTTTTAACAATACAGATTGTGTCAAAGCAACTGAACAGCATTAATTAGGAAAATAGTGTGTCAATAATGCAAAATGACAATAGTAAACACTAATTTTCCAGTTAAAGACAGTTCATCATTGAATCAGTGATGTCTTCATTCAGCTCAGTTCAGTTTAAATAGTATATTTGCAATCAAGTCAACGATATCGCCGGAAATGAAGTGTCCCCAACTAAGCAAGCCAGAGGCGACAGCGGCAAGGAACCAAAACTCCATCGGTGACAGAATGGAGAAAAAACCTTGGGAGAAACCAGGCTCAGTCGGGGGGCCAGTTCTCCTCTGACCAGACAAAACCAGCAATTCAATTCAGTTCAAGTTTATTTGTATAGCGCTTTTCACGATACAAATCGTTGCAAAGCAACTTTACAGCAAATTAAGTTTCTACAATATTTAGTGGTAGCTTATCAGTGGTGACTGTCAGTTAATGTTCATATGGCAGAAATGTACGGAAAAATCAATTTAAGACGTAATCAAACAGACGATGAACACTATTAACAGCAATTATTATATGATGCAATCAAATTTATAGCAAAATGTGGTAGTTCTGTGTGTTGTTTCAGGGTTGGCATCATCTGATGTCCTCTGAGGGGTTGGCATCATCTTTTCTCAGGTGTTCTGGATCCAGACTGAAGCTTGTGTAAATCCTAGTTTACCACGGGATGTCAATCCCGTGGCAAAAACAGAGAAACAAATAGGGACATAATTAGCGTAGCTGCTGTTCCAACCAAGCAAAATTGATTTGTTTAACCCAAACTAAAGAATAATAATAATGTGCATTTGATCAGATATAACTGCAGTACAAGATTATGATATGCATTATTTGAGAGTCTATCCCTTGTTGTTCTCTCACATCAAAATCCACCACTGTGTTTGTTTAGAACTGTTGTAATGGACATTTCTTAGAGTGTATGATTTATTGGTTTTCATTTACAGACAAAATGGACTAATATGTCAACACTGATAGAATTGTGAGAATTGTCCATACTAAAATTATCATTCCAAAATAAATATGACCGCAAATATAACTTAGTCCTAGTTTAGAGAGAGTGATGTTGTCTGTATTTTTTCACAGATTGCATGCATGAGACCTACGATGATGCCACAACCATGAGAGAAGGTGATTTTTACAGCCTAGTTTTTTAATGTGTGTTTTGGCATGACACATATTTGCATAATATGCATCTGCTGAACATTTTTAGAAGAAACACAGAAGAATTATGATAATATCGTTTGTGAACAAAATGTTGGCGCTGTAAGGGGTGAGTGTCATGGTGTTTCAATCAGACATATTTTATGTTCCATCTAAAACAAATATTTTTTTCCACTATCTTACATGTCAGCTAAAGTAGTCACCAACTGGTGCGTGTGTAGACTAAATTCCGAAGATATTGCAAAGTTTACAGATTAATCTTCTTTCCTTTTTTGTAACAACAGAGTATGGAGAAGAGGAGCCAGTTGAAGATGAAGAGAGTGTGTGAACTGCTTTCAATTACTGCTTCTGTTGTTTTTTCTTGTTGTTGTTGTTATTATTATTTGATACCATTTTGTATTAATCAGCTTACACTATTGCTGAATGGTGGCAGTTGCTGTCAGTGGTGCTGGTTGAGCGTCCACATTGTAGTTCAGCTCATTTCCCCAATCAGACCAATATATTTAGCTTGATGTAATGGTATAAATGGATATGTCACACATACAATTCATTCGAATTGACTGCCATGACTAAGTTAAATTTAATAGCAGTAATTTGTTGTCCTCCGAATGAAACTATTTTATATCAATGAATCAAAATTAATGCCTCTCTTTGGTCATGTTCTGTCATTTGTACAGTACATTATTTTACACTAAATACCCACCCACACGTATGACCCCTCGCTTGGGTGGTCATATATTGCTTTTACTTTACTGCCATCTTCTGGACATAAAACGGCGTTGCAGTGTTTTTTTGTCCAACAGACAGCTTATCATTCCTGCAATTTTATTTTTAAATGATAATTGATTAAAACGTTTTTTATGTCCATGATTGAACTTCCATTATTATTTTTTCATATAATGATAGCATATTGCCCTGCAAGTTTCACAATTTACGATCAATAGGGTATAGAGCATCTGAAGTGACATTTGTAGGGGAAGAAAAACCCTGAGGCTGAATTAGGAAATAACACACAACAATATAAATGGGGCAAACTTTTTCAATATACTTTATCAACACAATGGTCAAATGTGACCCTGGACCACAAAACCAGTCATAAGGCTCAATTTTCCGAAACTGAGATTTATACATCATCTGAAAGCTGAATAAATAAGCTTTCCATTGATGGTGTGTTAGGATAGGACCATATTTGGCCGAGATACAACTATTTGAAAATCTGGAATCTGAGGGTCCAAAAAAAATCTAAATATTGAGAAAATTGCCTTTAAGTCCTTAGCAATGCATATTACTAATCAAAAATTAAGTTTTAATATATTTACGGTAGGAAATTTACAAAATATCTTCATGGAACATTATCTTTACTTAATATCCTATTGATTTTGGCATAAAAGAAAAATCGATCATTTTGACCCATACAATTTTTGGCTATTGCTACAAATAAACCCGTGCTGACTGGTTTTGTGGTCCAAGGTCACAAATATTAGCGAGAGTATCGTTTTGATCAAAATGATTGCGGTCCCTTTAAATCCTGATTCATATGGGCATTTGATTGGCGCGCACGCGCTCCTTGTGGCGTAATTGATTGTTTGAGATGAGTTTGCAGACTCTCTAACGAAAAACGGCGGCAAACGTTAGCTGTTTAGAAAAATAAAATGAATATTCCCATTACGTACGATTTATAAGGCTTATTACAGGAAAATGTAAGCTATGACCTGTCTAAACACATTTTAAGTGTTGATAATATGTTGATATGACTGACTACACCGATATGGGTAATCATAAATCAAGTAATGTTATTGCTGTTCTGATAGCCATTATTAGTTTTGTCATTAGTAATCCCATCATAAATTAAAAAGTCTGTTAGTGTGTTTCTCCTTTTTTTTTTGGACTCAATGAGGAAAGGACTTGGGTGACTTGCCTAGTTTAAGATTTTTGTTGGTTTATTTATTTATTTATTGGGACTGGAGTTGTGAATGCAATGTTTATAATTGACTTTTTTTTGTCCCCTTTCAGCTAAAGTATTGCCTGACAAGTCCTCCAGATATGGATATTATGGATCTTACAGGTTAGAGAACTGCTTGCTTATTTACTTGCTTAGTTACTTAATATGAGATGTGATTGAAGAGTCTCAGCGTTCTAAATAGTTTTGTATTCTCCAACTATTTTAAATCAGAATCCTGGGACTTTATCTGTAACATCAGTACAACTTTATAATTTCATGTAAATAGTTTTCTCAGTGTAATTAAGTCAGTGAATGTCTGCTCAGGGACTATAGGATTTATGAAGTCATCAAAATAAAAAAATTATAAAGTAACTTGCCAAGTTACTGTCATAGGTTTGATGCTTTGCTGTGATGCCGGTTTCAAGCTGTTCAAACAGCCTAAACCATTTATCTGCCTGTCTCTCTAAAATGTCATTTATCTATCACACTATGAATGTTGGATTATTGTTTTTGTGTTATTTTAATAATATTGTGGTAATGGATACGTTTAAACCCCAAAACCTAAATCTTGTACCATATTTTTCTTAATGAATATGAAATTTATCAGTATGCCATGCTTGAAAGTGACTTAAGGGAACAGCGGCTGGGGACTAACTGAGGTTATATGAGGTTGCATGATGCACACTTTCAACTGCAGTTCACATTTTGATCACAAGGTGGAAACCTGTGACTGAGGAGATATAGTCTACTAAAATATGTGTGATGTCTCTATCTCTGTCTCTCTATCCATCCTTTATCTTAAAATATATGTAAAAACAACAACAAAATTATCATCCAATTCTTATTTTACATTTGGACTTTCTTCAGTACGTATTCATTCAATTGCCAAAGATCATCAAATTAGGTCCATGTTAGGTCACTGCTCTGCTGTAGCCAATAGACCAGAGATTAGAAAAATTCACCACTTTGCTCCACAATACAGATATTGTGCTCATATTAATCACTGGTCTATTCACTGCAGTTCAGCTGGATGGTGTTGTAATGCGAGGTGTTACTCACAAGCAATTAAATCACGAATGCGCTCCGGCAATAAAGGATGCATTCTCAAAGAACAGCTGTGACTGACACCAGCTTTATCTGCCGTCTGGTCACCGTGGGAACGCAGGTATACCTATTAAATTCTTACAGAGACTGCAGAAGCAGACAGGGGTTTCCATAGAGACCGCAGGAGGCCAAGTCCACAATAAGCAACCCCCAAACTATTTTTACACCCTGCGGCTTAAACATTCTCTGAAACTTCCCAGCCAGTTATGAAATAGATAGATAGATAGATAGATAGATAGATCACCATCAGGCCATCCATAATGTACAGTAGATGAGTTTGTTTCTTTATTGGAACAGATTTGGAGTAATTTAGCATTGCATCAATTGCTCACCAGTGGATCCTCTGCGGTGAATGGGTGCCATCAGAATGAGCATCACAATAATCCACAAGTAATCCACACCACTCCAGTCCATCAGTTAACATCTTAAGCAAAAAGCTGCGTGTTTGTAAGAAACAAATCTATCATTAATGAGTTTTAACATTAAACCGTAACTTCTGACCAAAAGTTCATAATCCATAGTAATGCTTTCTCCAATGAAAGTCCATCCCCTGTTGTTCTTTCAAATCAAAATCCATCAACATATTTGTTTAGAACGGTTTTAACTTGTAAATGATGCTTGATCTGTGCATATTTCTCTCCTGATTCAGACAAGACAACTTTTTCACTGGCGAAAGCAATATTATGGAAAGAGGACTTGTATTTTAGCCAGATAGATTTGTTTCTTACAAACATAATTTTTTCGCTTCACAAGATGTTAATTCATGGACTGTAGTCATTTGTTGGATTATTGTGATGTTTATAATCAGCTGTTTGGACTCTCATT
>NW_015634013.1:711898-719181 GCF_001515625.1 Sinocyclocheilus rhinocerous | reverse complement strand
AATTTGTTTTTATCAGCTGTTTGGACTTTCATTTTGACGGCACCCATTCACTGCACAGGTTCCATTGGTGAGCAAGTGATGTAATGCTAGATTTCTCCAAATCTGTTCCAATGAAGAATCAAACTCTTTTACATCTTGGATGGCCTGAGGGTGAATACATTTTCAGCAAATTATCATTTTTTGGTGAACTATTCCTTTAACCCTTGTGCGACCTTTTTGACCTTTTTGTCCTTTTCAGTTTAGTTTTTTTGATCATTTTGCCTGTGTTATTGCCAACTGCATAAATTTTGGCACAGGTGTGTATTTTTATTGGAATTTTACTGTTTCACTTCCATTTTCTTTAAAGGGGTCATATGATGCGATTTCATTTTTTCCTTTTTAACCCTTGTGCGACCTTTTGGACATTTTTGTCCTTTTCAGTTTTGTTTTTTTGATCATTTTGCCTGTGTTATTGCCAACTGCATAAATTTTGGCACAGGTGTGTATTTTTATTGGAATTTTACTATTTCACTTATGACCCCTTTAATAAATCTGTTTTGCACTAGGTACAAAAAATTGTTCCTCTCAGGACCTTAAGGACAAAAATGTCCCCATTGAAACCCATTAAAACTGCTATTTTTAATCGCAGTGCCATTTAACTGTAAAATTATGCAAATTTTGTTGATAGGCTTTCATTATATTGGCAAGGCTTTAAAATTGAATGTTTTACTATTTTTTACCAGATGGTGCCATTTTTTCAGGTTTGACGAATTTTTTTTTGGTTTCACTTTTTAAACTTTTTTACTTCAACAATAATCTGCCATGGGTCTTCTTTAAAATGAGACCAAACTTAACTCTGTGCTCCCAAGCTTCAAATCTTTATGACAGTTTTTTGACATGGACATTTTTGTCCACTATGGACTATTTGTGTAACTTTTTTTAATTGACGCACAAGGGTTAATTGTGTTGTTTGTGCATTTGTATGTGATGCAAATGGAGGCAGTTATATTTCTTGTGCCGTCTTATATTGGAGTTTTTTTTTTTTTTGCACCTCGCTACCATACTAAAATTTACAATGTAGGCAAGATATGCCTGTAACCCTCCAGCTCGCACTCTCACGCTGGGCTTCTATTGGCACCAGGATGGATGGATCGGTTTAGCACACAGCACTGGCAGGCTTATCTCCACTGCTCACCAAATTGAGATGGGACCTGTGTCTAGCCGACGGTATCAAACAGCTTTAGCCTGAACATGAGGGCATCAATCTACCTCCCCCTTGATGATCCTTATTCTCAAATTTCAAGCCTGTCACCGCTCAAGCCAACAGCAGAGCCTTGCCTTCCCGTAATGGACATCAGACCCTGACCACAGATGTTTTGCCTGCTGTTAAAAGCCCAATGATTATGAGCCAGATGGTAAGCAGTCTCACTTTAGTGCATATTGCAGATATTTGCTAAATACAGTTTCTAGGCCCAGAATCACCTGCTTTTTTTGTTCAGATGAGACTGAAGACAAACTTAAGAATTTGAAGTGTATGGAAAGTGCTGCTCTGTAATGTAAATCAATGGGTGACATGCACCAATGGCTGAGAAGGGAGGATATACAATACTGATGTAATTTAGTGAAATTCTTTTGGGGGAAAAATGAACTTTTGTGTCATTGTGTATGTTTCAGTTTTTAAGAAGGATGATTAAACTGCAAAGTCTTAAGATTAATCATGAATAAATGCTATTTTAATTTACCTCTGCACCTGCAGCATTGATATTAGCTTTTTTAAATTCCAGTAAGGCTGTGTAGTGGTGTGTTTTGGTGTACATGTCTGTAAGAGTCAGTTCGGGTTATGTCTCACAGTTCAGTGATCTAAGTGCACAGTTGGCGGCACCCACTGACTCTGAGAACCCAAGTCTCAGTCAATGACTCATGATGTGTGGAGTGGGCGTCTGGACACTCATTCATAGAAATACCATTTCCTATGGACAGGACTGAGTGCCACTGGGCAATTTACACAGAAAAAAAGGATTGTGGTGATTAATAATCAGCTGTTTTTCCCAATGGCTTTGTTTTCTGACTTCATGTAATACAAAGTACATTCATTAGAATACAGTGGTGAAAACATCTATCTATCTATCTATCTATCTATCTATCTATCTATCTATCTATCAATCAATCATTTGTTTGTGTTATAAAAAGCATGTGTCAAACATTTTTAGAAAGCTAGATGATGATCCATTATATATTTGATAATGCCCTTAGTTTGCACTGCATACCTATGCAAACTGTCTTCCCCCTTCTTTCGCACACACAAATACACCAGTCTTGTTTATTCTTAAGTTGTGTGTGTGTGTGTGTGTGTCAAAGGATATCAGGCAAGAGAGCTCTAATGAAAGATGATTTCTGTGCTCTGATCCAAGGGGCAAAATGTCTATTTCTGGTTCCTCATATCAATACACATCCACCACCGGCACCTCTTTCAGTAGCTTGGAAAGTCGGCGCTGTGCTTTGTATGTGAGAGTGCTCTCACCAGCCTTTCAAGAAATAAAGACAGTAATGGATTAAGTTGTTTACAACAAACTGCATAATGCTCATTGAGAATAGTGATAGAGATTCTCTAAGCAGTCAAACGTATATGGTAAAACGTATTTTGAAAAATGATACTAAGTTACTTGCTTTCTTAATTTAAAAAAGTGCTTTATCTTTAATATATTTTTAGAAGAATGTGTGTGTGTACCGGTTTTTCTATTCTGGTGGGGACTTAAACATGAATACACACAGACTCATGGGGACTCATGTCACGGTGGGGACCTAAATTGAGGTCCCCACAGGTAAACAAGCTAATAAATCTCCCCACAAGGATAGCAAACCAGACATGTGTGTGTGTATACTGTATATACATGCATAGTGAAAAATGATACGAAGTTATTAGCTTTACTAATTAGCAATAATGTGTTTTTCTTTAAAATGAGATTAGAAGTAATGTAATGTGAAAATCATATATACTGTTGTCATTAGGTAGATATTTAAACACTAATTTCTCTAGATTTTTAAAAATTTTCTAAAAAATATATATTTTTCATTTTTATTTTAATTATTTAATTTTTTATGTTGTGCTTTTTGTGCATGCTTTTTGCCATTTCATGCTATTTAGCCATCTCATGCTTATGTGAGCATATTTTCGCACATATATATTGAAGTTTATAGATAGTAACTGAAGTATGGGAATTCAATGCATTTCCTTTTCACATAATGTCAGTGCAGGAAAGCAGTCAGATAGGGCACGTTGACTGTGAGTACTCATCCAGAATGTGTGAAATATAAGCAGCAGAAGTGTGATGCCCTCTAATAATTAAACCTTCAAATGACATGACAGCTCCTAGCTGATGATTACAGAAGGAGAGACGTGCAGTGTTTATGAGTCAGATACATATGGAAGCATTGTGTTCACATGTTCACCAGAGCTGTTATGAGTAAAGCATTGCTACCTATCCTCCCGCTTATTATTCAATCCACAATTTTTCATTGGTTTTCAGCATTAAAATCATCTGTGCTTGGCAGCTCCTTGATCGAGCCATGAACCACAATGTCTGTGAAGCATTGCAGGGTGACTGTGACGACCCTCATAATGGAGAGATGAGCTCCCTGTCCACTACATCCCCTCAACATGACAACACTCATATATCACAGAATAACCTCTGGCTCACACTGATCAGGATAGCGCTAATGCAAAATCAAAGACGGGCAGAGTGACAGATATAAGACAGGATTGGTTTTCAGCAGTGCTAAAATCCATGTGCGAGGATTACTTCACTCAAAAATGAGCTGTAAATGCTTATAGAAAGAGGCTACAAATTTAAATGTGCAAGTTAAAAGGATAAATGCAAATTGGAGTATACATGGCAAGAATTAGAAACCCAAACCATTTGAGATCAACAGAAAGTTGCAATGGAGGTTTGTGCGGCTTCAGGTCAGCTCAACTAATCGTATCAATTAGGACTGAGGCTGTTATTTCTTGCTCTAAAAATGCACAGTCTGACAAACAAATTGTTCAGACATGCATATCACAAAGTTTTCGTCATTTTGACTTGACGTGAGAAGTCCTCATTATACCTAAACCAATCCAGTGTAGTTGACTACAACTGCCTAATGTGATAGTAGATGCTATTGAATCATACTAAAATAATAATAAAATAATACGGAATAATTCTAAAATAACACTAGTCCATTTTCATCATATGGACAAAAACAGTAAAAACATTGTTTAAGATATCTTCTTTAATCATGACCATTTTTCATTTAATCATGTTCTCTCTATGGCAGTTTCTCAGACATCAGGAAAGCACAAGTTGTTCACAATCATCAGGCTTTCGTTACGTCTTGCGTTAGTCTCCAGAAATGGCTAGAATGGAGAACATGTCACATGTCAGCCCGAGGGGATTGTTGTTGCCTTGTTGTGAGTGACAGTTCAATAATTAAACTGACAAGGTGAACACATTCACACACGCTGGCCCCACAGCCTCTATCTAAGGAGACTAAATGCACTGTAGATTTCTTAACATGCAAACAGCATGCAGGCTTTGGCCACTCAGGTGTCCAATCATTCCTGTATAATGGAAGCCAGCAGGGGGGCATTGAAAGGACAGTAGCCTGAAACTCTTTCTCTCATGCTTTATTCCTGATTGCTGTTAGAATAATTGATGATGGAGACTTGCTTGTTTTTCATTCATTTTTGGTTTTATTGAGCAGTGATGTACTATTTTCAGTCTGGAGGGGTCTATCAGACATATTGTGTCTACCTTTCCAAACCTGCATTGTGTTATAGAAGAATAATGAAAACCAAGATTTGTAGTGGGATGTGACATGATATTCTTGGAGCTAAAAGCTTGCATTATGTACAGTACGGAGCTCAAAGTGATTGTAAAGCTTATAGGAACCAAATAATGCAGAATCAGATGTTTTCTTGTAACAAAAGGACTAAACATTGTATTATAATGTTATTACATTGTAATAATCCATAGAAAAATTAAAAAGGTAATATTCTGCCAGGACATTATTTATGTTTACGGATATTTCTTTTAAATCTTAAAACAATCACGGGTAAAACACCTGTGAAAAATCAATATGGAAAATTACTTCAGATTTATTTTTCTTGAAAATTGTTCCACTTTTACACTTTTCTTAAAGTATAAAATGTTCTCTGGAATACTTGACTCTGATTGGTAAATCATGGCATTCTGTATTTAAATATTTTTGTATAATAATGCTAAACTACATATTTGACTGACATGTCATGCTATTTTTTCTTGTATAATAAACTAATAATAAAAAAGCTGTAAATAAAATAGAGATTATTGGAGTATGTTTTTCAAGAAAATATTATTTAAGCCTTCCTACTTAAAAAATTCATGTTTTATTCAAAGTATTTCTCGCCAGTTCTTTGTAATTATTTGTAACATTTCTGAGTGAAAATTGTTTAAAAACATTTAAGTGTACATTTTCGCATAACAAACCCATTTGGGGTTATACAAATCCTCTCTTGCTCACTGTATCAGGGTTTATTTTGCAATAATGACTGGCTGACTCAGTTCTGTTCCACTTATCGGGCCGAAAAACAGCTTAAATGTGTTAAACGAACTTGCCTCTGGAATGTAGGCCCTTGGCAGTTCATAGCTCATGATAACAAGATGTAAGCTCAACATTAGTACCATCTCTTTCCCCAGCAGACTGAGGAGATTGCAAACATTTGAGGCAGACGGCTCTTTGATATCCGCAGAGATGAAGGAAATAGCAGTTGCCTGTCAGCACGATCAAGGTTTTCTTAGGTGTGCCAGGCTTTTGATGAGGCACCTTTTAGCAGTCCGAGGCTCAGAGGTAAGATAGAAAGCAGTGCCTCATTCAACAGCATCTCCTTTTGTGTTAAGCATGGTTTTTATTCTTCAATACGTGCATCATCTCACTGGTGTCTCTGTTTTCTCTTTTAGCCGTTTGGCTCTGTTCTCTTGTTAAACGCAGCCTTGATGTGGGTCAAACACATGTATCTGAACATGAATTGTTCACAGCTGCTTCTTTTTAGCGATTACATTTTGAGATTTTTTTGTAATATCTAATTTCATAGTGATTTCCGCAAAATAAGAGACCAAATAGGCCCTTTTCAGCATATTGTAAAAGCATTTTTCACTTAAAGATTATCAAATATGAGGCACTTTGACAAACCGCTGAAATTTCTTGCCTTTCATTTCCTTAATAGGCTTGAGGTCTTTCTTTCTGGTGCTCTTGCTCTCTTTCCCTCTCTGTCTGTGTCATTAATTATTAAATATCGGAGAAAGCCTAATTACATCTGAACAGTGTGACGCCATTAAGTAAATTGTCTGAAAAATTGGAACAGTGCAGCATACAGAGCTTTCTCACTCAGTTGCTGCTCTCTGAAAGACGTCCATCATCTCTCAGAAGATACGATATCATTCTTAACGTACCGTTTTGTACTTCACCCATAGTTGCCTTTTCTGAAATTGGCAAATGTGAAATGTTTCAAATGTGGAATGTGTCTGTGTACATTTTGAGTTGAAATTTATTCTATAATAAGGGATATAATAGGATATTCTGTAATAAAATTTTCTCATAATATTTCATATGCATGAAATTGAAGTCTAAAAATGATAATTGCAAACAGGGTTTTATAGTTAACTGAAACTTAAATGAAAACTTACATATATACATACAGTGGGTACGGAAAGTATTCAGACCCCCTTAAATTTTTCACTCTTTGTTATATTGCAGCCATTTGCTAAAATCATTTAAGTTAATTTTTTTTCCTCATTAATGTACACACAGCACCCCATATTGACAGAAAAACACAAAATTGTTGACATTTTTGCAGATTTATTAAAAAAGAAAAACTGAAATATCACATGGTCCTAAATATTCAGACCCTTTGCTCAGTATTTAGTAGAAGCACCCTTTTGCATTGCTAAGAACTTCATTTGAACAACTTTAAAGGCGATTTTCTCAATATTTAGATTTTTTTGCACCCTCAGATTCCAGATTTTCAAATAGTTGTATCTCGGCCAAATATTCTCCTATCATAACAAACCATATATAAATGGAAAGCTTTGAGATGGTGTATACATCTCAATTTCAAAAAATTGACCCTTTTTGTGGTCCAGGGTCACACTGTCACGTATCCGGACCATCAGAGGTCACCCTTTCCATTTCATTGACTCTCGCACTACACACTGTTGCATATCACCCCGGACTACATATCCCATCATTCATTACACTGATTGCACACAGCACTGATTGCACACAGCTGT
>NW_015634013.1:692368-711465 GCF_001515625.1 Sinocyclocheilus rhinocerous | reverse complement strand
TGCCGATCGTTGACCTCCGCTAGCCTTAGGTTTATTCTTGTGTCTTGCCCGCCATATACCTGTCTGCCATTATCTGACCCATGCCTGTTCTATGACCACGTCTCTGTCTTCTGTTAATAATAAAGCTTGCACATGGATCCGCACGTCTCAAGTCTTGTCAGCCCCGTAACACACACACACATACAGTATGCATGTGTATATATATATACTGAAAAAAAAATGCAAATATTAAAAAAACTATATAGACATTTAAAAACTACTAAAAATGACAAAAACGACAAAACTGTTAAAATGAAAACAAAAAATCTAAAAATAAAAACTGATTCAAAATACTAAATAATAAAACTATAATAGTATCTATGTGTACAAATGATTATTTTATGTGAAATCTGATGATTTTTTAAGTTGACACTCTAAGTTACGAATAACTATGAGTAATTGTAAAATACACTTTGACAATTCAGAATTTATTTAGTTAAAATACATTTGAAACATCCAGTAAAATCATATTTCAAATATTTAGTGCATTTGTTTTTTTTTCTTACAAAAGTTATCACAAACTGTACACATCATAACAACATGTATAGCGATCATTTAGTTGTCCTGTGCAAGTATGACAAAGAATCACTGAGAAGCAGTTCATCAATAGCAAGAACAAGAAGTTATCTCTGGAAGTTGAGCGCTAATCAAAACAGTTATACAATTTTTAGAGGCCATTACACAATATATGCAAACTGTGTATAAAGTTATTCAAGATCACAAGCCCATAGTTCAAACCAATCACCAAACGATCCATATAAATGCACTTTAACAACACAATTCGAAGAAATCCTCAAGTATATACACACGCCGGCAAGTTAAATGAAATAAAAAATAATACCTCTCAGAAATAATAGGTGTCGACATTTCTAAACAATATCTAATGTACTGGTATCAACATGCTAAAAGAATACTTTATCTTTGTACTATCACGCCGACCGAGCTCTGGGGCAGAAACACTGTCTTGTGCAAATTAAAGTTAACAGTACACAGCCGTTTGTGTAATTGCCATGATTGCATTATTACTTAATGGACACACCAGAATACACTCAGAAAACCCAATCATGAGGGTCCAGCTTTAAAACATTAGGGGCCTCATTTATAAAGTGTGCGTACGCACAGATTTGATCTTAGAGTGTGCGTATATGCTTAACTCCACGCCAACGCTCATATTTGTAAATACTTCCTTTGATGTGGAAAAGTGCTTAGCGTCACGTCAGGGTCTGAGCAGATGCACCCACTTTTTCTGAGTACTGCAGGTTTTTGTAAATGTAAGCTGTTCTTCCAGCTCGCTGTTGTAAATTAAAGGATTTGGATGATGACTGGTGATCTTTTATATGTTAATGACATTAATTAGCGCGCAAGTTCAAGATCACATCTGAAAGAGAGGCGTACGTGCATTTTCTGTGCGTACATTCATTCTATGAATCACACGTATGCATATTTGAGAGATGATTGTAAGTCAAATTTAGGATGGTTTCTGCGCAACATTTTATAAATGAGGCCCTAGGTGTGCAATTACCATGATGCACCATATTATTTGCATACCGACTGAATAGATGCTGGATGATTTCACACAATGAATACTAATTCTCTGACATAACAAAACTCAACCACACGGATACTAATCAACAGACAAAATTCACTCAAATGAAAAGTAAATCAAGGCTTCTTTATTGTCCATCCATTTTAGATGCTGGATGATTTCACACAATGAATACTAATTCTCTGACATAACAAAACTCAACCACACAGGCAGTGCTTCACCTCTCTTTTTGCAGAAAAAGATGTTTCAATCACTTTAATTGCTTTAGATTTTATTGATTCTTTGAAAATAATGATTTTACCCTGAACCAATTCATCCTTGACCCCCCCTAAAGAAAGCTCATCAATTGTTTTTAATCATTAATGACGTGTCAACATTGATTTCCTTTTGACTGTCATCTGAAGATGGATCTGCATATGGTAGATTTTGCTAATATTCACCTGATGGAATCATTTATAGCACCTTAACAGAATTACACTCAACTTTCCAACAGCGGGATCGCTCTGAGGGTGCCAGACACCATTAAAAGTTCATTTACTTGTCTAGTTTTTCAAACACTGAGGTTTTTCACTTGTAAGAGTTTTAGAAATTGTAAAGGAAATCATTTTTGTCTGCAAGCAGTGACATTTAATAATACATCAATAACTCTAGGACGGAGAACAGGAGTAGGATGATTGTTTTTAGATTTGAGAATTTAATATTTGGCAAGTGTTTCATATATTTAAATATTATTCTGCATGTTGATAATATTGGTAATAATCAACAATTTTATTCTGTTTTTTTTTTCTTCAAAAACAACTACAATAAAACACGCTACATCATTTGGCTACTGTATAAGTTCCTTTTGACTATAATTTTCAGCACATGCTACCTAAGAAAAATGAAATTTGTTTTAAAAAAAGCCTAATTATAATTATATTTTGGTGTGTTATGACAGCTCTTAAGTCAACTTTTAGTGGCCTACTGCTTGCTATATTTTTGTGCTTTTTGTAATATATCAATACCTTCATGAAGCTTCTTATCCTCTTATCCTATATATTATTTTAAAGCTGAATTATTGTAATATTTTCCATTTATTTACCAACTTTAAGACGTTCAAGTATGATGAGCACATCATTAAATGTTAATGTAATCAAATTAAATTTTAATACCTATGCTACAACAGTTTTATTCAAATAAAGAGTCTTTAGAAACATCAATTAATGAGCAAATGAATCAGTTAGTAGATGTTTTGAATATGCTTTCTCCTTCATAATGCCTTTCAGAGTCATGATGACAGATGGAATATCCATCCTGTCTCAAATGGATAAAACAGAAAAGTGTATACTTTTGACATCCCAGTGTTTTATTTGATATAAAGAAGTGTTGTTTTATATCAATTGTAAAGTCTTCTTAATATAAAGAAAGACAGAGGCTTTATAAATAATTGTAACAATGTTGACATCTCCATTGTTCTCCATTTAATCACACGATTGCATGAATGTTTTGCATACCAAACAGGTCTTGATTTCATATTCAAACACCTCTTTTTTCACTCCACTAACCCTGCATCAAATTTGTCAAATGTTTTCACCAGACAGGGGAATATGTATTTGAAATGTTCAAGAATATGAAATGATAAGCACTCTCATTTCATGTGTCTGTAAAATGACATGTCATCATTACACTGTCAAACAGCAAGAGGCTTCACATTATTTCACTGTCAGCTTCAAAGTGACCTGAAAACTATTGTTTTAGGAGCTCATAAACTCAGCACCAGCAAAATGTCAAAGAAACTGACAGATTTGGAAACTTGACTGTGTCTGTAGCAGGCATACCAGTAATGTTTAATTCTTTTCCAAATAAAAATGCAACAAGCTACAACTAGAGAAAAATATACCCTATTAAATATACAAACCAAATGTGTTTTGCAGTTAGATATGTGTGGACTCCAGGGTGTTATGGGGTCTGTGGAGGTTTTGGAGATGGACATGATCCTTGACTCTCAAAACTGGATGCTCTTCCAGGCCACTGCAGGGACAGATGATACCAAAATATCACAACAGAGTAGTTTAGGACATATTAGACTTAAATACACTTGGCAAATGGATCAGAATTAGCCCAAAGCACTATATCAAGGCTCAATCTACATAACACAGTTGCATAAAGTTGTCATCGTTTTGACTCCTCCATCTTACCTTCCAGGGCTCAATACTATGGATATTTTTCTTCACTAGTTCACATTTTTACCACCCTGTCAACATTTGTACTGGTCCCAACATAAGATATTTGTAGATGTTCCAGAATTCCAGAAGATGTAATTTTAGCAACATACATGTGTAAAAACATAATAATAAGGTGTAAAAAGATATTTAAAAGATTGCATTGGGCCCAGTGAAAATATATTAATAGTTTTTCGCAATTAATTTGATATTGAAAAAAATACTCACAATTTTGACAAAATTGGGTAATGATAAATCTGCAGAACAACATTAATCAATAAATCCCGCAAATCTAAATGTTTACATTTTGCATGGCATAAAAACTACATAATGCAACATCTTTCCTATTGGGCAAGTGCAAGCTGGGTTCAGTTTTCTGCTCCAATTTCTAGTTTCTCACCTCACAAAGTGCATGCCAGTGGGTGATGGGCTTGCGTGGATAAGCCAGCATCTCGTTCCAGTGGTTCCTCCCAAGACCCTCTGCATCCGGCCCTGCTCTGCATACTCCTATCACTTCATTGTGTCCAACTCTGAAAGAGAAACAAAACATAAGACTTTGTTTTAGAAACCATTTGCAGTGGCCAGTGGTTTACTATCTTTCCAACACATTTTATAACAGAAAGTATGTGCATTTTTGATCCAGATAAAAAGACTAAGAAACCAGTGGAAATAATAGCGATCATACTTGATCAACAGGACTTTTGCATAAATGGTCCCACATCCACCCACATATATATTTTACTCCTTGATGGTTGAGTGATGTTTTGATAGCATAATCTGCCCTTAATTACAGCATAGCTTTCTGATTTAATAGACGTGCACAGCAGAGTTTTATAAGGCCAGACTGAAAGATCTCCATTAAGATGTTTGTTACAGTCGCCAAGCATGAGTGGTTTGCTAGCATGCTATCTGACTTAATATTATAACCATCATCATAATTATCATCATGTCAGAATAATTGATCTTCAGCATGCTATAAATTTGTATGGTTATTGTTTTAAAATTATATTAAGGAGCAGGGACTGACCTGTCGTAATCCATCACCATGATGGACAGGCTGACCTGCTCCACATTCTCAGGTGGGATGTCGAAAATTATGGCCTCGTTATAGACAGGGTTGAGTGTGTTCTTTTTGGTTGTCGTCTTCCGCTTCTTCAGTCTCCGACCATCACATATGAGGGAGACTTTAACATATGGATCTGTGGAAAGAAGCAAAGTGAATGTGTTTGGAGCTTTTCGGATCTGAAACATGAATATAAAGGTTTTTCCACATAGAAGAACATAGCATTATACATTTTTTCCTTTTTAGCTGTCTTAACATGTTCTGCTTGCGATATGACAAGAGCCCACAGGCATTTCAATATCTCACAAAACATGCTTAGCATTGATGTGTCTGGTTGATGACTTTTCCCGCTCTCATGAGAACTCATACATAAACTAATTTTTAACTTAATAACATGCATCAAATGAAAAATTGTATATCATTTTGGGTTTGCAGAGACCCAGGCATAAACAAAATGCAATTAATTTTCACATTTCTTCTGACTGACTGTGGAAGGAAGCTTCTGCCAATAGTCTAATTGGATTTATTTTATTGTATTTTTCTACAATACATTTTTGTATTTACAAACCTTATATAATTTATTGGATACCAGTGACATTTTTAGTGCATGTCTAAATACAAATACAAATGGCGCTTAAGGTTTCAACAGTTTCTGTCTACATAAAAAAATAGGAAAATAATAAAAAATAATAAAAAAGGAGAAAATTGGTTCAAAAGTTCCTACTATTATTTTCACTGTCATTTGAGTGTCTCAGGGGTGTCTAATCCTGTTCCTGGAGGGACAGTAGCATGCAGAATTTAAAGGGGAGATCAGATGCTAAATTCACTTTTACATGGTGTCTGAACAAAGATTTGTGTTGGCAGTGTGTGTACACAACCACCCTATAATGACAAAAATCCACCCAAGTGCTTTCTTTTAAATCTCCAAAAATCACTAGCACTTTCTCAGATCAAGCCATTCTCAGATTCTAGCCAGATATACTTCACATATGCAGGCCAAGGCCCCTCCCACCAGGATTGTTAACTGGCATGGCCGTTTTACCATTGACCCGCCCTGAGCATTTACTCCCAACATCTGAGCCGCTGAAGATGCAGTGGATTACTTTTGTTTTTGAAGTGAATGCGCCCCCGATCTACCTAAATTTGTCTATGTTCGTGCAAATCATTCGTGATCCAGCTTCACCTACAGAAGAATTGACTTACCTAATAATGTGCTAGTTAGCAAGTTCTGCAACGAATGCGCTAAAGTTTACAATAGTAGAGAACTGCTTGTCACCCCATGGAAGAGGGGGTGGGATGAGCAGAGCTCATTAGCATTTAAAGGGACATGCACAAAAACGGGTCGCTGTGAACAGAGCAGTTTTTGACCAGATAAAAAGGGTGTTGTTTATAGACTGATTACAGACTTTTCGTTAAAGGGGTCATTGGATGCCCATTTTCCACAAGTTGATATGATTCTTTAGGGTCTTAATGAAAAGTCTATAACTGCGTCTTCAGCGGCTCAGATGTTAGGAGTAAATGATGACTGCTATGTTCATTATTACATCCTTCAACAGATCACCTCAATCGCTTAGGAGTCATTCTTGTCTACACCTGCTCCGACATCGAAACAATGGCGGACTGATGACAGCTCACTCAGGGCAGGTCTAAGGTAAAACGCCAGTGTCAATCAGCAATCGTGGAAGGGTCCTGGGTAAGTGTGACTTCACACATCCAAGAATCTGAGAATGGCTTGATTTGAGAAAAGGGTTATCATTTATAGGGGATTTTTTAAAAAAACACTTGGTGTATTTTTATCATTATAGGGTGATTGTGTACACACACTGCCAAGACAACATGTAAAAGTGAATTCTGCATCCGATGACCCCTCTAAGACCCTAAAGAATAATATCAGCTTGTGGAAAATGGGCATCTGATGTCCCCTTTAACTCAAATCTTAACTTTTGGATTACTGGAAACGTCCAAGCAAATGTTTTGGGGTATGCTGGAGTTAATGTGAGCATAAAGATGGTAAAATTGTGAGGGACAGGACATGAGGGTTAACACTGACCAGAGTAGCCGGTTATGTCCATGGCTTTCAGATTGCGACACTTGATGACGGTAAGGGTCATGCGCCCAGCCGTGGGAAGATAGCAAAGGGAATACATAATTTCACCCAGATCAACACTCTCCTGAAAGAAAGAAAGAAAGATATTGAGAAGAAAACTTGTGTAGCTGATAGAAAACAAGTTGATTGTTGGATGCCAAGAGATGGCTAAAGTAATGTCTGCACATCAGTGTCTTAAAATAGCATTCAAAATGATTGATTAAATGATCTGCAGGATCAGCCGTGGGAAGATAGCAAAGGGAATACATAATTTCACCCAGATCAACACTCTCCTGAAAGAAAGAAAGAAAGATATTGAGAAGAAAACTTGTGTAGCTGATAGAAAACAAGTTGATTGCTGGATGCCAAGAGATGGCTAAAGTAATGTCTGCACATCAGTGTCCTAAAATAGCATTCAAAATGATTGATTAAATGATCTGCAGGAACTTCGGCATATATTGTTAGATGATTTTTCGCTTAAGAGTCTCTCTAGAGAGCACTTGATGCGACTGCAAACAAAATCCTTATCGACTGACTCTCCAAATAGACTTTTGTTTGCCTCGCCAGCAACAACATAGCTTGGGAGATATTGGACTAATGTTTGCTCATCAGGTTTAAACAAATCCCTATTCTATATTAAATCTAGAGAGAGGATATGTCTGGAAAAACTTAAGAGAAAAAAACTCAGTGACTCAGAAACAACTACATAGTTGTTGAAAGAAATATGACTCTTCTAAGAAAGCAAGTTTTTTCCAGGAAGACTTTAAGACTTTCATAACGGTTGTGTTTGTGTGTGTGTGGAAGTGTGGTGACGTATACTGTGGGAAGTATAGTTTGGGTGGCTGGTTCTTGGTTTTGAATGAGACAAATCTAGCTTCCCTGACCTTTATTAGTTTTGCAGAGGCGGTAAAGATTATTCTAAAAGGCCAGTGTGTATTTTGGTATTTACAGCCTCTCACTATTGGAATAAGACAGCCATTATTCTTTCAAAGGCAGCTAAAGATAGTGATTAATCTGTCCAAGTAAAGATTAAAAAACGATTGCGTAATGGGGAGAAACATACATATGTAACCACTGTTGTACTGTGTTTAAATTTCAGGTGTACCACATGCCTGTTTTCCAGCCTTCCAAAGCAATGAATTTTCCCAATACCATTGATCACATACAGTGTTCATTTTCTTTTTTTATTAATAGTTTTTGTCTGATGTTTTTTATTATTGAAATATTTCATCATATTTATTTATTTGTATTCAGTTTTACTCTACAATGGCAATCTAAACTACCGTGCAGAAGATTAGGGTAATTTTAATGTTTTTGAAAGAAGTCTCTTATGCTCACCAAGTCTGCATTCATTTAATACCATAAAAACAGTAATATTGTAAAATATTATTACACTTTAAAAGAACTGATTTCTATTTTAATATATATTTAAAATTCAGATTATTCCTGTGGTGACAAAGCTTAATTTTCAGCATCATTACTCCAGTCTTCAGTGTTACATGATCCTTCCGAAATCATTCTAATATGCTGATGTGGTGTGGAAACATTTCTTATTTTTATCAAAAACAGTTGATGGCAAAACAGCAGCATTTGTTTGGAATAGAAATCTTTTGTAACAATGTAAATGTCTTTGCTGTCAATTTTGATCAGTTTAATGCGTCCTTACTAAATAAAAGTATAGACCTTTTTTTTTTTTTTTAATCATGCTGACCTCAAACTTTTCAATGGTAGAGTACATTTAGTCAACAAAAATAACGGTTTAGTTACCAAGAAAGTGCAAAATGAAACCAAATATTCAAACATTTTATGTTAATTAAGTATCATTTACTTGATACTTGTTAATGTTCTATTAAGAAAAATATCTTTTTTTTCTGGATAAATCGGTGCATTATTAACATCTTGTGGTGTTCTTGTCATATTTTTTGCCAACAGTACTGTAAATTTTAATTGTCATTATCATGAAGCACATTTCCTTATCTAGTAATCATTATTATTTTTAAAAAAGCCATTTGTTAACAAACACTGTTGTCTGTAATTGACAAGATCAACACAGATTATATATCAGATGAGGATATGGTACCTCCTCTGTTGTAATATGACGTCAAAACCCTTTCTGTCACATCCTATCCCCTCCTCTGACTGCTCTTGTTATCCACACCACAACTGTTGAATACAGAGAGCCACAAGCTAGTTCTAGAGTCACGTCTCCTATCAGCGTTCGTGTCCAAAACAATTCACAAATCTTTTTGAGGCAATAATACCCTTCCTGTTTTGACTGGCCAACTTCCTCTCCTCCAGATCTGAATGGCCTTGTGCCACAGTAGCAATGTGCTCCAAAAAACAGAGAACAAAATTAGACCTTCAAACGTCAGCTTAAGATAAAATAGAGGGTTTCAATGTGCAGTCGGAAGTGTAACAGATCAAGGCTGCAATCTATGGCTCTGACTATTTTAGGAATTGAGAGTTACTAGCTTCTTTCCGCAGTCGGGGGCCTAAGAGCAGCTGGTCTGGTTCTGAGAGTCAGTTTTTGTCCCTAAAGGGCAGTTGTGATGCTCTCATAATGGAGCACAACAGGTCGAAGCCTCTCCACTGCCTTTCCAACCCCAAACATCAGTACTTTTGTATTGTAGCTATGAGGCAAAGCAATAGTCAGTGAAGAGAATGAGAAGGAAATAGCATGAGAGTGATCCAAATTTTAGCAAAACACAACGGAAGTGATTTGACAGGCGCCGAAATGTGCATCCCTGTCAAGCAAACAACAGGAAAATGAATAAATATGCTGAAAACAACACAATCAGGAAATTAATGAGCCTGAAAGAGACTGATGCGTCAAACAAGCAGGAGGAGGAGATTGTGTTTCCCAAACAGGAATGAGTCACCACAGATTTCTCTCGATGGTGAACAAAATGAAACGCTGTCACCATTCACTTTGTGTTTGAAGCAGGAAGTCAGTGGGACATCATCACTCACTGTAAGTGAGGTGAGTGTGACAAACAATGCCTTTCACCTCAACAGATCATCTAGCAGTTTAACAAGTCAGTATATACAGTATGTAATAATATATAACGTCAATCCTGTGTGTATATTACCACTTAAACTAGGGTTTAATGTTTCAGTTGATGTTTGAAATCATAGATTCTGAACTAAGTACCCAAACCTTTTTCTTTACCCAACCTTTACACCTTTTTTCTTCAGATAACTAGTATGCTCATCATAAGGCTAAATACTTTTGATATTATTCAAGTGCTAACTATTAAAGTGATAGTTCATCAAAAAATAATAATATTATTTATTCAACCTCATGTCACTCCAAACCTATATGACTTTATATATGAAATACAAAAGAGGATATTTTGAAAAATGTTTTGTGTTGCAGTCCATACAATGAAAGTCAATGGGGTCCACTGGGGTTGTTTAGGATCCCATTGACTGGTATAGTAATTGTACTGTAAACAAATACAGTTGTAACAATCTTTAAAATACAATCCGTGCTCAGCAGAAGAAAGAAAGTCATACAGATTTTAAAGAGTAAGTAAATGATGACTGAATTAATCAGCTTGTAACACTCCAAAGAGAAAGGAAAACTTGAAATCGCATCATATGACCCCTTTAAGGTGAACTATCCCTTTAAGAAGAGCTGTCCTTAAAAACCCTCATAAACAACATGACTGATGCGATTACATAAGCTCTTATATATTAACTGAGGCATAATGAGTGGGCAAAGGAACCTAAAAAAAATACTACGGAGGAAATTGCTTAGGTTACTTTGTCCTAAAAATGTACTGCCGGTAACATTTCTTGTTGTACTCTGCAGTCAGTGGGATGTTGGGACAAACTCAATTCCACACCTGTTGGATTAGTCATGGCTGTCGTTTGAAGGCTCTGGCTTGATAATCATGCTTCCTGTGGCTCTGGAAACGCAATTGGATCTATTTTTGGAAGGGGTGCCCTGAAAGGGTGAGTCAGTTTGGAGATGAGCCCTCCCCGACACCTGGCTTTACATAACAGATCAATCTATCCATTAATGAGACCTTCACATTTGTGCAGTCAGATTTCCTTTGAGCTCTGTTTGATTGATGCAGAGGTATGTGACCAGCATAAGTGAATACAGTTGTCCTTGTACTTCTGTTCGTTCATTCATTCGTTCATCTTTTAAACAAATCTTTGTCCAGCCAACATTCAGCAAAATCTTGACAAACTTTGGTTTCAGTTAAAAATGTGTCTAATTACTGATGAATTTCTTTGAGTTTCAATTCATTTAAATTCTACTTCCCAAAATACACATTTCAATTCTGCATCCTGTTTGCTACCTTAACTCAAATTCAGTTTAAACTGAATTCAAAAATTCAAACCTGCCAGAAATCTGGTCTCATTGAAGTATCTGAGGAAAGTACTGGTTATGACCTTTGCTTTTCTATACACACTGCACTTACTGTAGTGGCTGCAAGGATGTCCTTCCAAACCACAGCTTCGCGTGATAGGTCAGACAGCTCAAACAGGTTATCAACCACCACCTCTCCGATCATGTCATGACTCATAAAGCGGTCAAAGTCGTACACGCTGAAGTGCAACTTGCGATTGCACAGCTCACTGTACTCCACAGGGAAGCGGAACGTCTCGTCGAACATGGGGTTGAGCGTCTTGCGGTGGACCCTCGTCTGAAACTTCTTTTTGCGCTCTGGAAGCAGGTAGATCTTCACGTAGGGGTCGGAGGTGCCTGTGAAGTCTTTGGCGGACAGGTCCAGGGCCTTTAGAATGCGAACCACTAGAGCTTGTTCCTCGTAGTCGTAGCTGAGGGCAAAGCTCAGCTTGCCGCACGTCTCTACTGGCTCCTTGGCTCCGTCTTCAGAGTCCACAGACTTCTGCTTGTACAGCTCAGGTTTGATACGACCGATACTGACTGCAGAAGACTGGCGCACAGGTAGAGTGTCCATGGTGAAGTCCACACTGGTCACATTCATCTGCCGTGGGAGGTGTCGGCGGAAAGAATTGTGCCTATGAAAAGAGAAGAACTTTATTGCTACTTATGAAAAAAATAAAAGTAAATATTTCGTAGTTACTAAATATTTTGGTGTATTGGATCTTCTGCAGTGAATGGGTGCCATCAGAATGAAAGTTCTAACAGCTGATGAAAACAACGCAATAATGTCAACTCAAGTCCATCAGTTAACAATTTGTGAAGTTAAAAGCTGAATGTTTGTAAGAAACAAATCTATTATTAATGCATTTTCACTTTAAACCATTGTTTCTGGCCAAAATATCCACTGGACGCTTCCTCCATTGAAACAGTCCATCCCCCGTTGTCCTCTCACATCAAAAGCCACTATCATATTGTTTTGAACTGCTTTAGACTGGTTTTGCTTGTAAACAGTGCTTGATCTGTGAATATTTCTCTCCTGATTCAGACAAGATGACTTTTCCACTAGAAGAAGCAATATTATGGATGGAAGAAAGTTAAATATGTCTTAATGATGAATTTGTTTATTGCAAACAGGCGTTTTTTGGGGGGTTTTTTGCTGCACAAGATGTTAATTGATGGACCAGAGTCGTATGGATTACTTGTGGATTATTGTGATGTTTTTATCAGCTGTTTGGACTCTCATTCTGACGACACCCATTCACTGCAGACGATCCATTGGTGAGAAAGTGATGTAATGCTAAATTTCTGATATCTGTTCTGATGGGGGGAAAACTCATCTACAACTTGGATGGTCTGAGTGTAAGTTACTTTTCAGCAAAATTTCATTTTTAAGTAAACTATCCTTTAGTAGCAACTAAGGCTCCTTTTAGTGAATTACTCCCTAGCACTGGAAAACAAGCACTTTAGTACAGTGTGTTACTCTTCAAATGCGTTGATTTAACTTTTATATTCTAGACTTCACAAGATTTTATCACAATAGTTAGGCCTGGATCTTTTTACTATAGAAAACCCATTTTCAGCACTCATCTTGACTCCTATGAGGAAATCATATTTCTCTACTTATCCTTGGTGTTTCCTAGCAACTAGCACCTTTAAGACGATGGCAACAAACATTTGACAATGACAGCATGATACAAAAAAAAGTGATGGATTATATCATTTAACAAACTTGTAATATATATATCATAATATTTACCAAATTGTAACTTTTTTAGTGTTTCCACACAATTGTTTTTGCCGTTTTTCTCGCCTGATCTCATAATCACTGTCACAATAGTGTTTTATCATATTACAGCAGAAGGAAGTTCATTTTTGCCGGAATGTGTAATATGCTCATGCAATGAAATGAATAGTGCATACAGTAATTCAGTAAAAAATTTGAAAGGGGTCATGAACTGAGAAAACAAAATTCCCTTGATCTTTTGATATATAAGAGGTAATTGTATAAAAACATCCTGTAAGTTTCAGAATTCAAAACTTTGTCATTAGTCTAAAAACAGCTTATATTGAAGGCAGTGGATTAACTTTATTTTTAATGAAGTTCCAGACCGTGTCAGTTACAACTCGGTCTTTTGTTCACTTCATTTTACCGTGGATTTGTTTACAAATTAAGAAATGACAGAAGAATAGGAACACAAGAAAAAATGTGTCAACCCAAGCCCAGTCAAACAGTCTTTTACAATGACCTTTGAGTAACTTCTCCTGGCCTTTTCATGCACTGCATCAATGTGCGATTTATGAGGACACCTTATTTGTTTCACCATGTTGAAGTTTTTAATGACAGTTCTGTGGCTTGTCAATAATGGATTCCACGAGGAACCGAGCACAGCTGTTCCTCACTTCCCCAGTCGGACAAACAGTCGCAGCATGTCAGCGCTATTGCGTGGCAACACTAATTACATCCCTGCTTTCTTTAAACACGGTGCCACATGAAACAAAGAGAAGAAGAGCTGATTGTTTAATTGCTGGTGTCATTTAATGCTGTTGCTATGGCAATGCGACTCTAGGGCTCTGATTGTTGAACTGTAGTGATTAATGGGCGTATGTAGCAACCAGGAGACGTGCCATCACCCTGTCAACAGGGTAAATACGTGAAAATAAAAGTTGTGATAATACATTTTATACCTTAATTCCTTTTATTTGGACGTACTGTATATAGTTTACTATATATGTAGTATACCAATATTATTCACAGTATATTTTATTTATTTATTTAAAATGCTGTATACAGCTGGTTTAATCTACTTAGTAGCTGTGCTTTGGCTCAGATCTGGTTGTTTGTATTTCCAGCTGAAAGGCAGCCATGAAAAGCATAAATGTGGATATCTCATAAATGAAAAAACAGCTGCTGCCTCATTTGCTGTATTCAAAGGCACACACTGATCAAAAATCATTCAGCATGTGTTTATCATTCAGTAAAGGAACCCCTTTATAAGCATATCTGCTCAATTACATATATGTTCTGTTTTCTAATCCTTATATAAGTTATTTACTCAAGTGGCAATAATGAAAGGATTAACCCTCTTCTGAAGTGTCATTCAGTGTGCAATCAGGCATCAAAAGTAGATCTCCATGTACTGTAATTTATCATGTAATTGGCATTCAGATGTGTGTATCACCTGGAGGACGAGGTAGGTTCAGTGGTCTGCCTCTGGATTTTGGCTTGCTTGCTCAGACAGTCACGCAGAGCCTGCTGCACCTCGGCAGGGATGTCTGGTGACGTCTGGCTGATCTTCATGGCCACCTCCAGAATCTTAACCGAGCTGCGGCCATTTACCTTCACTTCTGGTACCTTCCTCTTCTTATCCTCCTCATCCTCGTACTGGATGTGTGATGGCTGCCTTCCCACAGTTCCAATTGCCTTGGTCTCAGGATGAGGAGAAACAGAACGAGACACCGGAGGTGGCGCCGGGGCCAGGGGGGCCTCGGGCAGCACCCCCAGTGGGCAGCTGTCAGCATTGGATGAGAGCGCCTTGCTTCTCCAAATGGGCCAGCACAGCTTCCAAAAGACAAAGAGAGAGACTACCAAAAGGGCGAGCTGTCAACCCAAGCCCAGTCAAACAGTCTTTTACAATGACCTTTGAGTAACTTCTCCTGGCCTTTTCATGCACTGCATCAATGTGCGATTTATGAGGACACCTTATTTGTTTCACCATGTTGAAGTTTTTAATGACAGTTCTGTGGCTTGTCAATAATGGATTCCACGAGGAACCGAGCACAGCTGTTCCTCACTTCCCCAGTCGGACAAACAGTCGCAGCATGTCAGCGCTATTGCGTGGCAACACTAATTACATCCCTGCTTTCTTTAAACACGGTGCCACATGAAACAAAGAGAAGAAGAGCTGATTGTTTAATTGCTGGTGTCATTTAATGCTGTTGCTATGGCAATGCGACTCTAGGGCTCTGATTGTTGAACTGTAGTGATTAATGGGCGTATGTAGCAACCAGGAGACGTGCCATCACCCTGTCAACAGGGTAAATACGTGAAAATAAAAGTTGTGATAATACATTTTATACCTTAATTCCTTTTATTTGGACGTACTGTATATAGTTTACTATATATGTAGTATACCAATATTATTTTTTACTAATATTATTAATTTTACTAATAATTATACTTATATATAATATAATTGTTTTATCATGATTATTATTATTATTTTTAATTATTATTTTTTACAATTTTTGTTGTATTAGTAGATGTTCAGTATGGATGAGAGCGCCTTGCTTCTCCAAATGGGCCAGCACAGCTTCCAAAAGACAAAGAGAGAGACTACCAAAAGGGCGAGCCCACAGAAACCTACGACCACAGCTAGGAGACTTACAGAGATGTCTACAGGCAACAAGAGGAAGAGAGAGTACAGAAAAAAAGAGGCAAGATTGGAAGGAGAGTGCGTTGAGGAGATCGTAAAGAACAGAAAGTGAGGGAGAAAGGAGACGAGGATAGGAGAAAGAGATAAATGAACACCAGACGGAGACAGACAGAGCACCAGCAGTAATAAATGATGCATGACAGACAAACAGGAGAAAGAGGGAGAGAGAAAAGAAAAGAAAGTGAGGGCAAGGTATAAGAAAAAGAAGACTGAAATGTGCTTGTTTAGTAAAGCAGAGATCAGCAGAGTCATTTTGCTTCCCATTTTGGTGATCCGTGCAACCAAAGATTAAAAAAGTCCTTTCATAGGCACTAATAAGCATTGAAACATGTTAAATATCTCGCAATGTCAATTTAAGATGCTAAAAGGTATTTGAATGAGTGGCACTGTTGAACCTTCATATGTGTCCAACAGGTGCAAGAGTTTCAGCTGCTTAATGCACTGCAGAATGCAGCACATAATTATAGTTGGTTGCTGTATCATGGAGTGAGTTTTACTACCATACTGCTAATGGTGCTACTAACCAATTAGAAATGAGATAAAGGGATGGACTCACTCTCATACATGACCACTACCCTTCTAAGGCCACTGAAAATGTAATATGAGTATAAAAATATATTGATGTCATTTGCATCAGCATGCCATCTTGTAATTTGATTTCTGGCTTCTGATGCACTCGTGGCCATACTTTATTGTGAATATATCACGCACATTAGTCCTCACTGTTTGCAGTACAGCACATTCTGTACTGTCCGACGTTTTGTGAGCTGTAAGCCTATGCAACTTGTAGTTCTGTATTTCATTTTGATTTGCTCTGGACTACAGGGCTAAAACAAACATACTGACCAAGATTTTTTACAATAAATTCATGCACAAAACGTTCATGGTTTGTATATATTTGTGTTACTCACCCTAGTAGTGTGGTACTGTGGTACTTTGTACAGGGATAAGTTGTAAAAACTACTTTCATTTGTCGCCAACAAATTAAATTACAGACATTGAAACATGCAAGTTTATGTGCATTATTGACGTGCGGTACAGAAATGTTTTTATTACGCTTTATCGGGAAACCCGCGAGTTTTTCACGCAATATTTCACGAAACGTCTGACGCGTATAATTGTACACTCTCAGAAAACCGAAGATACAAAAACTGTGGCGGTACTCTTTCGAAACGTATATTAAAATGTACGCTTCAGGTACTAATATGCACTTGTAATGTACTAATATGTACCATTTAGGGGAAATAGGGTATACAAAGATGTACATTGTAGCTTTTGTACCTACCGCCCCAGTGAAATAAAACTGCGACAACGAACTGAGTTGCCAATTTCACACTTGTTGCGCACTGATAATCAACAAGTGGATACCGTCTGCCAGTCTAATGACTGATTTCAGGTAATGTTATGAATATAAAGTATGGTTCTATGCCCGTGAACGAACTTTTCAAACTTTCAGTATACTAACTCCTAAAAAGTCTCGTTAATTCGCTAACCAGAGTTCCTGGAAAATATGTTTGTGAGAGGATAATAGAACTTTGTTAAGTTAAATTTACCTGAACTTCCTTTACCTGGTATGTTGCTCTCCAGTGGAAATATATCCGCACATTTCTCCCGGTCGACGTGCCCGGAAAGGCACAGCTCCGTCACTATTTGGAGAGCCCTTTGGCACAGGCTGATGCCGTCCTCTGTGCGGACATTCATGTCTTTCCTGTTAATCCATTGTATGTTGGACGATGCGTGAGGACGAGGGTTCATTGGGTCACCATGTGCAGCTAATGCGTAAGGGAATGGAAGAGAATGGTGCGTCCAAGTCCATGTCCTCCGCGCAAAGGCGCACCAGATTCTTTGGCGCGGTGGAACATTGTAGGGGCATTTCTACACTGCCCAATAGGAGACGCGTTGTCTACAGAGGGAGGTTCATAAACAGGGCACAAATATACATTACGTTCTCATTATTTAAATAATAAGTTCTTCCAATACTAGAACATGCAGTTGCTTCTTCGCAAAAAGACAGAGAGAGACTGAGCTGTCAATCGACTACATTGTATATAATATATTACTTATAGTTATTTCCAAGTGTTGTCCGTAGCTTTCAAACTTAAGATGAAGATGCAAAGCAGTATATAAACGAATATATGTGAAGTATGATCACTTTAAATTACTTTCCTGAAATAAATAAAGCATACAGTATAGTACATTATTCATGAAATAAACATTACATTATATATACCGAAATCAATAAAATCAATCCGAGCAGCTGAGTCCTTAACCATCTTCAAGAAACGACTAAAAACACATCTCTTCCACCTTTATTTGACCCTCTAACTCTAGCACTTTCTATTCTATTTTAATTCTACTTTATATTTATCTTCTTTTTTTATTTAAAAAAACAAAAAAAAACAAAAAAAACACTAGCTTTCAATGATATACGATAGTTAGTGGGCAGCTCTAAACGGAACGATACTGGAGTTATTTGTCTTAAAATCTTGAATGGACCAACATACCTGGGACTGAGCTTTTTACATGGGAGTCTGAGGCGCAGATCCTTAGTTGAAAGCCAAACCCATTGGCCTGGAGCATATTCGGGACTGGGGCGTCGGTGTCGGTTGCCCTGTTGTTCTGTTCTTCTCACAGCATGTAGCAAGTGGGTATGAGCTCGGTCCCAGACCTCCTCACTGCGTTGTAACCAGTCTGTGACTGAGGGTAGGTTGGTGGGCTCGCCAGCCCAGGGGAACAATGGCGGTTGGAAGCCCAGCATGCATTTAAAGGGGGTCACCCCTGTGGCTGGTTTCATGAGGGAATTTTGTGCATATTCCGCCCAAAACAAGTACCTGCTCCAGTCTGATTGTCGTTGCTGGCAATATGATCGAAGGAACCGGATAATCTCCTGATTCAGGCGTTCTGTCTGTCCGTTGGATTGGGGATGGTAGCCGGATGTGAGGCTGATGTTTACACTTTTAGGTGTTTGAAGAAGGCGGTCCATACCCTTGAGGTGAACTGGGGACCCCGGTCTGACACAATGTCCTCAGGTAGGCCATAGAAACGAAACACATGATTGCACAGTAATTCAGCAGTTTCGAATGACGTGGGGAGTTTAGGAGGCAGAACATGTACTTGTGTCAATAGCCGCTCTCGTAGTGATTCAGGAACATAGGTGAGATTGGGGGGACTTTCAGGAGGAGGCGGATTCTGGAGATTCAAGTCGTTTGCTTCAGTCATGATGTCCCAACTCCCTCCAGCCAGTGGCGCCATTCCTCTAATGCTAATTTCATGGCCAGAAGTTCACGGTTGCCCACATCGTAATTCCGTTCTGCTGTGGTTAGCTGTGTATAATATATATATGTATGTGTATATATATATATATATATA
>NW_015634013.1:684714-689938 GCF_001515625.1 Sinocyclocheilus rhinocerous | reverse complement strand
ACACATACACATATATACACATATACATATATACATACATACATACATACACACACATATATATATATATATATATATACACCTTGCTGTATGTACTGCGTTAGGCTACCGGAACTTGTCATTTGCACTTATATATTGTTGCTCTTTTGTTAGTTTTGACTGCTTTTATTGTCCTCATTTGTAAGTCGCTTTGGATAAAAGCGTCTGCTAAATGGCTAAATAAATAAATAAATAAATATACATTAGATATTTATTTCTTTGTTCATAAAATAAATATATAATGTATACAAAAAGATATGTATATATGATATATAAGAATATGAAATTATTGTTATTTCCTTTTTTTAATAAGATTAATGATTGCTATGACTTATTTCAGTTTCATTGTTTTTGGCAATTGTAAATTAAATTCAAGTGATTATTAACTGTACCTATATGTACATCATGCTCTTCTTTAAAGTTCTTTCATAAAGTCTTGTGTAATAGTTTGTTGAAAGTTTTTTTTTTTTTTTTTTTTTTTTTAGAAATCATTCCATTATCAATAAAAAGGAGTTTCCAAATGTAAACGTGTTGTCGGATGTAGAAAACAAGTCAAATATGAGTAGACATTGTGTTTAATAGAACAAAAGAGGTCTGGAAATGCATGTCTGATGAATAAGAGAACGCTATGTACTTGGCTCAGGGTTTCTCAAAAGGTCTGACAATCTCCTTGACAACCAAATGCAAACTGGGGAGCCGTTGAGGCATCATCCTCATGCAGACCCATGTGTATGTGGCTTTGACCTGTGAGACCATCGGCTTCAGAAAATTCGCTTGTCTCATACTAAACAGATGCGCATAGTTTTTCCTGGGTGATTTATACAGGCAGAATAGATACAGAACAAGTTTCTGGGTTCACTCAAACCCTGACTGACCCAGCATGGGGCAGATTATTATAAAAAATATATTCTGAATTAATGACAATAATTAAAGATGTCTGTACTGTCTATTGTTATTATTATTATTACTATATTTAATTTTTAACATTAAGAGAGGATTCTGTTTCCGAGGGATGGGGGCGGGTGTAGGGGGATAAATTAAAGTAATCAAATAGTTTTCCAATTGGTTTAAGCTAAACAACAGTTTCTTTGCAGTTTATGCATCCTTGAGTCTTGCTTCTGTTCTATTTGGAGTGACCATATTCTTTCCTATTCCATTAGTTGAGCAAGATAACAGTGTAATGCTAGGAAAAACGTGAGCCTGGTTTCTTAGAGGTGTGTGCGTGCCATGTGCTAGGAATGACAACCGTGAAAAAGATTGTCATCAAACAGCTACTCCCAGGCTTAAGTGGCATGTTATTCACTCGTGAAGCCTCCTCAGTGTGCTAGCAATAGGGGCTGTCCGTGGTGCTGAAAAGTAATTACAATAGCCTGCATTACATCACTTGCTCACCTGTAGATCCTATGCAGTGAATGGTTCTAAACAATGTCAGTGGATTTTGATGTGGGAGGACAACAAAAGACGTTTTCCCTGGAGGAAGTGTTACTATGGATTGTGGACTTATATTTTGACCATAAGTGACAGTTTAAAGTAAAAAAAAAAAAAACCCTAATGATGTTTTTTTTTTAACAAGACATTAATTGCTGGACTAGAGTCATGTGGATTACTTGTGGATTATGTTGTTTTTATTAGCTGTTTGGACTCTCATTTTGACGGCACCCATTCACTGCAGAAGATCCATTGGTGAGAAAGTGATGCAATGCAAAAATTTTCTAAATCTGTTCCGATGAAGAAACAAAATCATCTACATTTGAATGGTCTAAGGGTGAGAACATTTTCAGCAAATGTAAATTTTTGAGTGAATTTTTCCTTTATGGTATGTACATCTGATGAATATAGAGATTATTGCAGCTTCTGGTCATACAATTTATCTATTTTGCACTAACACCATTTGGCACATGTAAGAGCAGAATGGCTGGTTCAATAGGTCAGTCAAAACACTGTATTTATACAGCGTTAAATAGTGTGTGCTGCTTCCATAGCTTAATATAAAATAATGAGTATATTATGATGTGATGTCTATATTGAGTATATTATAAGTGATGCCTATTAGCATTTCAGTGGCACGGTTCCTATGGCACGCCATTAAGTACAGATGCTCCCATGGCTCACATGTCCACAAACCTCCATTAGCAGTAGGAAGATGCAGAAACCCAAATTACTCTTTCAAATAGCTCTTTGTTTACAGAGAAAATATCACACTCTCGCAATGGAGGAAATATCACTTAGATTTATTTTCATGACATTAAAGGCTATTTGGGAGATAAAACAGTAATGGACAAGGACTTGTTCTTAAATGTTGGCACATTTCAGACATTTACACAAGAGTATTATTGGGTTTATGAAGTACAGTAGTTTTTTGAATGTATGATTTATCTTACCAATTCTGCTTCTTCTGTCACTTTTTTAACTACAAATGTTTCTCCTTTGTGCAATCATACATTTCCTCGCATGTTGTGTTGTAGCTTGTGAGCAGCAAGATAATATATAGTTTTTGAACAAAGTGTACAGTTAATACATGTTAAAGCATATGATGTGTTGTATTTTGTATTTATAAGTGCTGATAAAAACATCACAATAATCCACAAGTAATTCACATGACTTCAGTCTATTGGTTTAATGTCGTTTGAAGGGAAAAGTTTCTTGTTTGTAAGAAACAAATTCATAATCAAGGCATTTTAACTTTAAACCGTTGTTTCTGGCCAGAATAGTCTGTAGTCCATAATACTGCTTCCTCCAGTTAAAATGTCCATCCACTGCTGTCCTCTCACATTAAAATTGACTGACATATTTGTTTAGAACCGTTTTGGACTGTTTTTGTTTGTAAACGTTGCTTGATCTGCATATTTCTCTCCTGATTCAGACGAGATGACTTTTTCACTGGAGAAAGCAATATTATGGATAGAGGACTCTTATTTTTGCTGGAAGCAATGGTTTGAAGTTAAAATGCCTTAATGATTGATTTGTTGATATCTTGCAAACACACATCATTTCACTTTAAAAGATGCTAATTGATGTACCGGAGTCGTGTGGATTAGTTGTGGATTATTGTGATGTTTTTATCAGCAGTTTGAACTCTCATTCTGACGGCACCCATTCACTGCAGAGGATCCATTGGTGATCAAGTGATGTAATGCTACATTTCAATTCCAATGAAGAAACAAACTCATCTAGATCTTGGATGACCTGAGGGCGAGTAAATATTCAACTAATTTTTATTTTGGATAAAATATTCCTTTAAGTCATGTTGCGGTTCAAAAAAAGCATGACTTTTAAAGCTGACCTTTAACCAAGTTAAATTCGACTCCTTGTTTCTCCTGCCGCTGATGGACCACTAATTAGAAGCTGTTGTTTTCCTTTAATCACATAGTTAACAGACAGTATCCGAGGGCCACATTTATAATTTGCTACATCACTTCTCATTCCTTAAAAGGTTAAATTAATTCTTCATCTTTGTGATGGTTCATTGCCCAAGAATCATGATTGTAAAAGAGAACCCCATTAAAACGAAGCAACTGCTTACAATTATCTTTTTTCTGTGTTTCTCTAACTACCCGTTACTAATTCAGTGACAAAAAGGCAATAATACATTGAATGCACATGCCAGAAAAACTATAAATACATCAGCAAAAGCATGTTAGTTGTCCTTTCAGAATAACTGCAGCTTGTCTATCAATAGAGGACCTTGTTAAGCGCACATTCACCAACACGCTCTAAAATTTCTGATCGTTTTTTCACACACAACCACATATTCATACGCACACACATACACTCGTCTAAAGATGAGCGAAGGTTAGTGAGAGCCTCATACTGGGCTGTTCTGAATGATTACCTCCGCATGGCTAACCCACCGGACACCCCCTGGAAAGTCATTATTCATAAAAGAGGCGGTTCTCGCATAACTCTTGCATAACAGTTCTTGTATTGCAAGTCTAATCAGTCACATTCTGATTTAAAATGCCCAATAGCGATTGTTTGGTAGTATGCTTCTTCCAAGCTATTAGTTTCCCTGAAACAGCGTTTTGAGGGCTGACATTTTTTACTTTATGTGAATGTGTGAATTCAGGATAATTTTTAAAATAAAATGTTATTGCAATGTGTCCTTTAATATAATAGTCAAAGTCTAATAATAAAATCTGATTGCAAAATGCATGTTTTCCTGATTCATTTATTAAAAGCACTTCCTACCAGCCAGTTATTATTGTACTTTTGACAAATTTGATAGCACAGCCATTATAGAAGCAAAAAGCCATATCTTGTTCTAATAATTGACATAATTACCTGAATGTACTAATTGTTTTTTCCATTTTCAAACAAAAATCAATTTTTATGTCTCTGCTTCCCCCATTGTCCAAAAGGACGTAATCAAAAGGAGAGAGCTTGAGTAGAAAAAACTGTTCTTGCATCCTCTTTTTTGTGCTATCAGTTCAAGGATTACCATGGTAACAAATGACATTAAAATGTCAAAACAGAGCAAATTGGAAAATGTGCAGGCTGTTACAATCATGTTTGGTTGTTTAGTAGCTGATATTTGAACTCGATTGTTCTGATGCTTTTTTATAGTAATTATGTTGACAACATCTGTTTCAGCACAAATGGAGATTTGTGCAAACAAACAGATTTGCTACAGCGGTGTAACAACAAGCATGAAGCATTTTCTGTATATATAAGGTCTGTTATTAGTGTGCTTTGGCATGCCAATACACAAATCTGAAGATATCCCTATCATTATGTTCATGCACTGACCGTAAAGGACGTCATATAGTGATAATCAGTATGAAGTACTCTCACAAGTCTCCCAAGGGTGCAGCGTGTGCATGTGTGTGTGAATATCCCCATGCAAGAATGTTCTGGACCACAGCTTTACTCTCAAACAGACGCTCACCATTCATCAGCCTCGCTCTTTGATTGCCCCGTTGCCAAGGCAACCCCGTCGCCAGTCAATACTGGTTGGGGACTGCCAGTGGAGGTCTTCCCTACCACCCAGCTGGGCTATGATTAAACTCCAATTAGACCGAGCGTCCACCGCTAATCTCCGCCACCGGCTTTTTGTACAAAGCGGTGGGCAGAGTTAGAAGGGAGTGTCTCAGCATGAGCACTCCAGCTGCACGTGCACTTAATGGATGTGTTCGAACCAGGGGCGTAGCCATCATTTCAGAAGTGAGGGGGACAGAAATGTTATATA